>NW_026948365.1:0-36428 GCF_035149785.1 Candoia aspera
AACTCAAGTTTCCTGCTCAGTCAAAGACTGTAGTTGAAAAGCAACTGGTGATTCACCTTCTACGTGGCAAGGGGTAACTAGAAAACCATGTGTTTTCATGAATCTCTCTCTGTCTTAAGAGAAATCGAAAGAAGAAATACGAAAAACCGCTATGTTTCCCACATTGCCAAGAATGGGGAGCAGAGCAATAGTAGAAACAAGAGCAATGTTAACTACAGCGTTCTTTTAGCAGTCCCATGAGAGTTCAGAATTGACATCGAAATGCAATGTACGTCACTCATCTCGTTTTGTGCAACATCATACAGAGGCCCCATATTACCTTTTCGAGTGAATGTAGAAGTCAACTTTTAGAACTCAAGTTTCCTGCTCAGTCAAGGACTATAGTTGAAAAGCAACTGGTGATTCACCTTCTACGTGGCAAGGGGTAACTAGAAAACCATGTGTTTTCATGAATCTCTCTCTGTCTTAAGAGAAATCGAAAGAAGAAATACGAAAAACCGCTATGTTTCCCACATTGCCAAGAATGGGGAGCAGAGCAATAGTAGAAACAAGAGCAATGTTAACTACAGCGTTCTTTTAGCAGTCCCATGAGAGTTCAGAATTGACATCGAAATGCAATGTACGTCACTCATCTCGTTTTGTGCAACATCATACAGAGGCCCCATATTACCTTTTCGAGTGAATGTAGAAGTCAACTTTTACAACTCAAGTTTCCTGCTCAGTCAAAGACTGTAGTTGAAAAGCAACTGGTGATTCACCTTCTAGGTGGCAAGGGGTAACTAGAAAACCATGTGTTTTCATGAATCTCTCTCTGTCTTAAGAGAAATCGAAAGAAGAAATACGAAAAACCGCTATGTTTCCCACATTGCCAAGAATGGGGAGCAGAGCAATAGTAGAAACAAGAGCAATGTTAACTACAGCGTTCTTTTAGCAGTCCCATGAGAGTTCAGAATTGACATCGAAATGCAATGTACGTCACTCATCTCGTTTTGTGCAACATCATACAGAGGCCCCATATTACCTTTTCGAGTGAATGTAGAAGTCAACTTTTACAACTCAAGTTTCCTGCTCAGTCAAAGACTGTAGTTGAAAAGCAACTGGTGATTCACCTTCTAGGTGGCAAGGGGTAACTAGAAAACCATGTGTTTTCATGAATCTCTCTCTGTCTTAAGAGAAATCGAAAGAAGAAATACGAAAAACCGCTATGTTTCCCACATTGCCAAGAATGGGGAGCAGAGCAATAGTAGAAACAAGAGCAATGTTAACTACAGCGTTCTTTTAGCAGTCCCATGAGAGTTCAGAATTGACATCGAAATGCAATGTACGTCACTCATCTCGTTTTGTGCAACATCATACAGAGGCCCCATATTACCTTTTCGAGTGAATGTAGAAGTCAACTTTTAGAACTCAAGTTTCCTGCTCAGTCAAAGACTGTAGTTGAAAAGCAACTGGTGATTCACCTTCTACGTGGCAAGGGGTAACTAGAAAACCATGTGTTTTCATGAATCTCTCTCTGTCTTAAGAGAAATCGAAAGAAGAAATACGAAAAACCGCTATGTTTCCCACATTGCCAAGAATGGGGAGCAGAGCAATAGTAGAAACAAGAGCAATGTTAACTACAGCGTTCTTTTAGCAGTCCCATGAGAGTTCAGAATTGACATCGAAATGCAATGTACGTCACTCATCTCGTTTTGTGCAACATCATACAGAGGCCCCATATTACCTTTTCGAGTGAATGTAGAAGTCAACTTTTAGAACTCAAGTTTCCTGCTCAGTCAAGGACTATAGTTGAAAAGCAACTGGTGATTCACCTTCTACGTGGCAAGGGGTAACTAGAAAACCATGTGTTTTCATGAATCTCTCTCTGTCTTAAGAGAAATCGAAAGAAGAAATACGAAAAACCGCTATGTTTCCCACATTGCCAAGAATGGGGAGCAGAGCAATAGTAGAAACAAGAGCAATGTTAACTACAGCGTTCTTTTAGCAGTCCCATGAGAGTTCAGAATTGACATCGAAATGCAATGTACGTCACTCATCTCGTTTTGTGCAACATCATACAGAGGCCCCATATTACCTTTTCGAGTGAATGTAGAAGTCAACTTTTAGAACTCAAGTTTCCTGCTCAGTCAAAGACTGTAGTTGAAAAGCAACTGGTGATTCACCTTCTACGTGGCAAGGGGTAACTAGAAAACCATGTGTTTTCATGAATCTCTCTCTGTCTTAAGAGAAATCGAAAGAAGAAATACGAAAAACCGCTATGTTTCCCACATTGCCAAGAATGGGGAGCAGAGCAATAGTAGAAACAAGAGCAATGTTAACTACAGCGTTCTTTTAGCAGTCCCATGAGAGTTCAGAATTGACATCGAAATGCAATGTACGTCACTCATCTCGTTTTGTGCAACATCATACAGAGGCCCCATATTACCTTTTCGAGTGAATGTAGAAGTCAACTTTTAGAACTCAAGTTTCCTGCTCAGTCAAGGACTATAGTTGAAAAGCAACTGGTGATTCACCTTCTACGTGGCAAGGGGTAACTAGAAAACCATGTGTTTTCATGAATCTCTCTCTGTCTTAAGAGAAATCGAAAGAAGAAATACGAAAAACCGCTATGTTTCCCACATTGCCAAGAATGGGGAGCAGAGCAACAGTAGAAACAAGAGGAATGTTAACTACAGCGTTCTTTTAGCAGTCCCATGAGAGTTCAGAATTGACATCGAAATGCAATGTACGTCACTCATCTCGTTTTGTGCAACATCATACAGAGGCCCCATATTACCTTTTCGAGTGAATGTAGAAGTCAACTTTTAGAACTCAAGTTTCCTGCTCAGTCAAGGACTATAGTTGAAAAGCAACTGGTGATTCACCTTCTACGTGGCAAGGGGTAACTATAAAACCATGTGTTTTCATGAATCTCTCTCTGTCTTAAGAGAAATCGAAAGAAGAAATACGAAAAACCGCTATGTTTCCCACATTGCCAAGAATGGGGAGCAGAGCAATAGTAGAAACAAGAGCAATGTTAACTACAGCGTTCTTTTAGCAGTCCCATGAGAGTTCAGAATTGACATCGAAATGCAATGTACGTCACTCATCTCGTTTTGTGCAACATCATACAGAGGCCCCATATTACCTTTTCGAGTGAATGTAGAAGTCAACTTTTAGAACTCAAGTTTCCTGCTCAGTCAAGGACTATAGTTGAAAAGCAACTGGTGATTCACCTTCTACGTGGCAAGGGGTAACTAGAAAACCATGTGTTTTCATGAATCTCTCTCTGTCTTAAGAGAAATCGAAAGAAGAAATACGAAAAACCGCTATGTTTCCCACATTGCCAAGAATGGGGAGCAGAGCAACAGTAGAAACAAGAGGAATGTTAACTACAGCGTTCTTTTAGCAGTCCCATGAGAGTTCAGAATTGACATCGAAATGCAATGTACGTCACTCATCTCGTTTTGTGCAACATCATACAGAGGCCCCATATTACCTTTTCGAGTGAATGTAGAAGTCAACTTTTAGAACTCAAGTTTCCTGCTCAGTCAAGGACTATAGTTGAAAAGCAACTGGTGATTCACCTTCTACGTGGCAAGGGGTAACTAGAAAACCATGTGTTTTCATGAATCTCTCTCTGTCTTAAGAGAAATCGAAAGAAGAAATACGAAAAACCGCTATGTTTCCCACATTGCCAAGAATGGGGAGCAGAGCAATAGTAGAAACAAGAGCAATGTTAACTACAGCGTTCTTTTAGCAGTCCCATGAGAGTTCAGAATTGACATCGAAATGCAATGTACGTCACTCATCTCGTTTTGTGCAACATCATACAGAGGCCCCATATTACCTTTTCGAGTGAATGTAGAAGTCAACTTTTACAACTCAAGTTTCCTGCTCAGTCAAAGACTGTAGTTGAAAAGCAACTGGTGATTCACCTTCTACGTGGCAAGGGGTAACTAGAAAACCATGTGTTTTCATGAATCTCTCTCTGTCTTAAGAGAAATCGAAAGAAGAAATACGAAAAACCGCTATGTTTCCCACATTGCCAAGAATGGGGAGCAGAGCAATAGTAGAAACAAGAGCAATGTTAACTACAGCGTTCTTTTAGCAGTCCCATGAGAGTTCAGAATTGACATCGAAATGCAATGTACGTCACTCATCTCGTTTTGTGCAACATCATACAGAGGCCCCATATTACCTTTTCGAGTGAATGTAGAAGTCAACTTTTAGAACTCAAGTTTCCTGCTCAGTCAAGGACTATAGTTGAAAAGCAACTGGTGATTCACCTTCTACGTGGCAAGGGGTAACTAGAAAACCATGTGTTTTCATGAATCTCTCTCTGTCTTAAGAGAAATCGAAAGAAGAAATACGAAAAACCGCTATGTTTCCCACATTGCCAAGAATGGGGAGCAGAGCAATAGTAGAAACAAGAGCAATGTTAACTACAGCGTTCTTTTAGCAGTCCCATGAGAGTTCAGAATTGACATCGAAATGCAATGTACGTCACTCATCTCGTTTTGTGCAACATCATACAGAGGCCCCATATTACCTTTTCGAGTGAATGTAGAAGTCAACTTTTACAACTCAAGTTTCCTGCTCAGTCAAAGACTGTAGTTGAAAAGCAACTGGTGATTCACCTTCTACGTGGCAAGGGGTAACTAGAAAACCATGTGTTTTCATGAATCTCTCTCTGTCTTAAGAGAAATCGAAAGAAGAAATACGAAAAACCGCTATGTTTCCCACATTGCCAAGAATGGGGAGCAGAGCAATAGTAGAAACAAGAGCAATGTTAACTACAGCGTTCTTTTAGCAGTCCCATGAGAGTTCAGAATTGACATCGAAATGCAATGTACGTCACTCATCTCGTTTTGTGCAACATCATACAGAGGCCCCATATTACCTTTTCGAGTGAATGTAGAAGTCAACTTTTAGAACTCAAGTTTCCTGCTCAGTCAAGGACTATAGTTGAAAAGCAACTGGTGATTCACCTTCTACGTGGCAAGGGGTAACTAGAAAACCATGTGTTTTCATGAATCTCTCTCTGTCTTAAGAGAAATCGAAAGAAGAAATACGAAAAACCGCTATGTTTCCCACATTGCCAAGAATGGGGAGCAGAGCAATAGTAGAAACAAGAGCAATGTTAACTACAGCGTTCTTTTAGCAGTCCCATGAGAGTTCAGAATTGACATCGAAATGCAATGTACGTCACTCATCTCGTTTTGTGCAACATCATACAGAGGCCCCATATTACCTTTTCGAGTGAATGTAGAAGTCAACTTTTAGAACTCAAGTTTCCTGCTCAGTCAAAGACTGTAGTTGAAAAGCAACTGGTGATTCACCTTCTACGTGGCAAGGGGTAACTAGAAAACCATGTGTTTTCATGAATCTCTCTCTGTCTTAAGAGAAATCGAAAGAAGAAATACGAAAAACCGCTATGTTTCCCACATTGCCAAGAATGGGGAGCAGAGCAATAGTAGAAACAAGAGCAATGTTAACTACAGCGTTCTTTTAGCAGTCCCATGAGAGTTCAGAATTGACATCGAAATGCAATGTACGTCACTCATCTCGTTTTGTGCAACATCATACAGAGGCCCCATATTACCTTTTCGAGTGAATGTAGAAGTCAACTTTTACAACTCAAGTTTCCTGCTCAGTCAAACACTATAGTTGAAAAGCAACTGGTGATTCACCTTCTACGTGGCAAGGGGTAACTAGAAAACCATGTGTTTTCATGAATCTCTCTCTGTCTTAGGAGAAATCGAAAGAAGAAATATGAAAAACCGCTATGTTTCCCACATTGCCAAGAATGGGGAGCAGAGCAATAGTAGAAACAAGAGCAATGTTAACTACAGCGTTCTTTTAGCAGTCCCATGAGAGTTCAGAATTGACATCGAAATGCAATGTACGTCACTCATCTCGTTTTGTGCAACATCATACAGAGGCCCCATATTACCTTTTCGAGTGAATGTAGAAGTCAACTTTTACAACTCAAGTTTCCTGCTCAGTCAAAGACTGTAGTTGAAAAGCAACTGGTGATTCACCTTCTACGTGGCAAGGGGTAACTAGAAAACCATGTGTTTTCATGAATCTCTCTCTGTCTTAAGAGAAATCGAAAGAAGAAATACGAAAAACCGCTATGTTTCCCACATTGCCAAGAATGGGGAGCAGAGCAATAGTAGAAACAAGAGCAATGTTAACTACAGCGTTCTTTTAGCAGTCCCATGAGAGTTCAGAATTGACATCGAAATGCAATGTACGTCACTCATCTCGTTTTGTGCAACATCATACAGAGGCCCCATATTACCTTTTCGAGTGAATGTAGAAGTCAACTTTTACAACTCAAGTTTCCTGCTCAGTCAAACACTATAGTTGAAAAGCAACTGGTGATTCACCTTCTACGTGGCAAGGGGTAACTAGAAAACCATGTGTTTTCATGAATCTCTCTCTGTCTTAGGAGAAATCGAAAGAAGAAATATGAAAAACCGCTATGTTTCCCACATTGCCAAGAATGGGGAGCAGAGCAATAGTAGAAACAAGAGCAATGTTAACTACAGCGTTCTTTTAGCAGTCCCATGAGAGTTCAGAATTGACATCGAAATGCAATGTACGTCACTCATCTCGTTTTGTGCAACATCATACAGAGGCCCCATATTACCTTTTCGAGTGAATGTAGAAGTCAACTTTTACAACTCAAGTTTCCTGCTCAGTCAAAGACTGTAGTTGAAAAGCAACTGGTGATTCACCTTCTACGTGGCAAGGGGTAACTAGAAAACCATGTGTTTTCATGAATCTCTCTCTGTCTTAAGAGAAATCGAAAGAAGAAATACGAAAAACCGCTATGTTTCCCACATTGCCAAGAATGGGGAGCAGAGCAATAGTAGAAACAAGAGCAATGTTAACTACAGCGTTCTTTTAGCAGTCCCATGAGAGTTCAGAATTGACATCGAAATGCAATGTACGTCACTCATCTCGTTTTGTGCAACATCATACAGAGGCCCCATATTACCTTTTCGAGTGAATGTAGAAGTCAACTTTTAGAACTCAAGTTTCCTGCTCAGTCAAGGACTATAGTTGAAAAGCAACTGGTGATTCACCTTCTACGTGGCAAGGGGTAACTAGAAAACCATGTGTTTTCATGAATCTCTCTCTGTCTTAAGAGAAATCGAAAGAAGAAATACGAAAAACCGCTATGTTTCCCACATTGCCAAGAATGGGGAGCAGAGCAATAGTAGAAACAAGAGCAATGTTAACTACAGCGTTCTTTTAGCAGTCCCATGAGAGTTCAGAATTGACATCGAAATGCAATGTACGTCACTCATCTCGTTTTGTGCAACATCATACAGAGGCCCCATATTACCTTTTCGAGTGAATGTAGAAGTCAACTTTTAGAACTCAAGTTTCCTGCTCAGTCAAAGACTGTAGTTGAAAAGCAACTGGTGATTCACCTTCTACGTGGCAAGGGGTAACTAGAAAACCATGTGTTTTCATGAATCTCTCTCTGTCTTAAGAGAAATCGAAAGAAGAAATACGAAAAACCGCTATGTTTCCCACATTGCCAAGAATGGGGAGCAGAGCAATAGTAGAAACAAGAGCAATGTTAACTACAGCGTTCTTTTAGCAGTCCCATGAGAGTTCAGAATTGACATCGAAATGCAATGTACGTCACTCATCTCGTTTTGTGCAACATCATACAGAGGCCCCATATTACCTTTTCGAGTGAATGTAGAAGTCAACTTTTACAACTCAAGTTTCCTGCTCAGTCAAACACTATAGTTGAAAAGCAACTGGTGATTCACCTTCTACGTGGCAAGGGGTAACTAGAAAACCATGTGTTTTCATGAATCTCTCTCTGTCTTAGGAGAAATCGAAAGAAGAAATATGAAAAACCGCTATGTTTCCCACATTGCCAAGAATGGGGAGCAGAGCAATAGTAGAAACATGAGCAATGTTAACTACAGCGTTCTTTTAGCAGTCCCATGAGAGTTCAGAATTGACATCGAAATGCAATGTACGTCACTCATCTCGTTTTGTGCAACATCATACAGAGGCCCCATATTACCTTTTCGAGTGAATGTAGAAGTCAACTTTTAGAACTCAAGTTTCCTGCTCAGTCAAGGACTATAGTTGAAAAGCAACTGGTGATTCACCTTCTACGTGGCAAGGGGTAACTAGAAAACCATGTGTTTTCATGAATCTCTCTCTGTCTTAAGAGAAATCGAAAGAAGAAATACGAAAAACCGCTATGTTTCCCACATTGCCAAGAATGGGGAGCAGAGCAATAGTAGAAACAAGAGCAATGTTAACTACAGCGTTCTTTTAGCAGTCCCATGAGAGTTCAGAATTGACATCGAAATGCAATGTACGTCACTCATCTCGTTTTGTGCAACATCATACAGAGGCCCCATATTACCTTTTCGAGTGAATGTAGAAGTCAACTTTTAGAACTCAAGTTTCCTGCTCAGTCAAAGACTGTAGTTGAAAAGCAACTGGTGATTCACCTTCTACGTGGCAAGGGGTAACTAGAAAACCATGTGTTTTCATGAATCTCTCTCTGTCTTAAGAGAAATCGAAAGAAGAAATACGAAAAACCGCTATGTTTCCCACATTGCCAAGAATGGGGAGCAGAGCAATAGTAGAAACAAGAGCAATGTTAACTACAGCGTTCTTTTAGCAGTCCCATGAGAGTTCAGAATTGACATCGAAATGCAATGTACGTCACTCATCTCGTTTTGTGCAACATCATACAGAGGCCCCATATTACCTTTTCGAGTGAATGTAGAAGTCAACTTTTACAACTCAAGTTTCCTGCTCAGTCAAACACTATAGTTGAAAAGCAACTGGTGATTCACCTTCTACGTGGCAAGGGGTAACTAGAAAACCATGTGTTTTCATGAATCTCTCTCTGTCTTAAGAGAAATCGAAAGAAGAAATATGAAAAACCGCTATGTTTCCCACATTGCCAAGAATGGGGAGCAGAGCAATAGTAGAAACAAGAGCAATGTTAACTACAGCGTTCTTTTAGCAGTCCCATGAGAGTTCAGAATTGACATCGAAATGCAATGTACGTCACTCATCTCGTTTTGTGCAACATCATACAGAGGCCCCATATTACCTTTTCGAGTGAATGTAGAAGTCAACTTTTAGAACTCAAGTTTCCTGCTCAGTCAAGGACTATAGTTGAAAAGCAACTGGTGATTCACCTTCTACGTGGCAAGGGGTAACTATAAAACCATGTGTTTTCATGAATCTCTCTCTGTCTTAAGAGAAATCGAAAGAAGAAATACGAAAAACCGCTATGTTTCCCACATTGCCAAGAATGGGGAGCAGAGCAACAGTAGAAACAAGAGGAATGTTAACTACAGCGTTCTTTTAGCAGTCCCATGAGAGTTCAGAATTGACATCGAAATGCAATGTACGTCACTCATCTCGTTTTGTGCAACATCATACAGAGGCCCCATATTACCTTTTCGAGTGAATGTAGAAGTCAACTTTTAGAACTCAAGTTTCCTGTTCAGTCAAGGACTATAGTTGAAAAGCAACTGGTGATTCACCTTCTACGTGGCAAGGGGTAACTATAAAACCATGTGTTTTCATGAATCTCTCTCTGTCTTAAGAGAAATCGAAAGAAGAAATACGAAAAACCGCTATGTTTCCCACATTGCCAAGAATGGGGAGCAGAGCAATAGTAGAAACAAGAGCAATGTTAACTACAGCGTTCTTTTAGCAGTCCCATGAGAGTTCAGAATTGACATCGAAATGCAATGTACGTCACTCATCTCGTTTTGTGCAACATCATACAGAGGCCCCATATTACCTTTTCGAGTGAATGTAGAAGTCAACTTTTAGAACTCAAGTTTCCTGCTCAGTCAAAGACTGTAGTTGAAAAGCAACTGGTGATTCACCTTCTACGTGGCAAGGGGTAACTAGAAAACCATGTGTTTTCATGAATCTCTCTCTGTCTTAAGAGAAATCGAAAGAAGAAATACGAAAAACCGCTATGTTTCCCACATTGCCAAGAATGGGGAGCAGAGCAATAGTAGAAACAAGAGCAATGTTAACTACAGCGTTCTTTTAGCAGTCCCATGAGAGTTCAGAATTGACATCGAAATGCAATGTACGTCACTCATCTCGTTTTGTGCAACATCATACAGAGGCCCCATATTACCTTTTCGAGTGAATGTAGAAGTCAACTTTTAGAACTCAAGTTTCCTGCTCAGTCAAGGACTATAGTTGAAAAGCAACTGGTGATTCACCTTCTACGTGGCAAGGGGTAACTAGAAAACCATGTGTTTTCATGAATCTCTCTCTGTCTTAAGAGAAATCGAAAGAAGAAATCCGAAAAACCGCTATGTTTCCCACATTGCCAAGAATGGGGAGCAGAGCAACAGTAGAAACAAGAGGAATGTTAACTACAGCGTTCTTTTAGCAGTCCCATGAGAGTTCAGAATTGACATCGAAATGCAATGTACGTCACTCATCTCGTTTTGTGCAACATCATACAGAGGCCCCATATTACCTTTTCGAGTGAATGTAGAAGTCAACTTTTAGAACTCAAGTTTCCTGCTCAGTCAAGGACTATAGTTGAAAAGCAACTGGTGATTCACCTTCTACGTGGCAAGGGGTAACTAGAAAACCATGTGTTTTCATGAATCTCTCTCTGTCTTAAGAGAAATCGAAAGAAGAAATACGAAAAACCGCTATGTTTCCCACTTTGCCAAGAATGGGGAGCAGAGCAATAGTAGAAACAAGAGCAATGTTAACTACAGCGTTCTTTTAGCAGTCCCATGAGAGTTCAGAATTGACATCGAAATGCAATGTACGTCACTCATCTCGTTTTGTGCAACATCATACAGAGGCCCCATATTACCTTTTCGAGTGAATGTAGAAGTCAACTTTTACAACTCAAGTTTCCTGCTCAGTCAAAGACTGTAGTTGAAAAGCAACTGGTGATTCACCTTCTACGTGGCAAGGGGTAACTAGAAAACCATGTGTTTTCATGAATCTCTCTCTGTCTTAAGAGAAATCGAAAGAAGAAATACGAAAAACCGCTATGTTTCCCACATTGCCAAGAATGGGGAGCAGAGCAACAGTAGAAACAAGAGGAATGTTAACTACAGCGTTCTTTTAGCAGTCCCATGAGAGTTCAGAATTGACATCGAAATGCAATGTACGTCACTCATCTCGTTTTGTGCAACATCATACAGAGGCCCCATATTACCTTTTCGAGTGAATGTAGAAGTCAACTTTTAGAACTCAAGTTTCCTGCTCAGTCAAGGACTATAGTTGAAAAGCAACTGGTGATTCACCTTCTACGTGGCAAGGGGTAACTAGAAAACCATGTGTTTTCATGAATCTCTCTCTGTCTTAAGAGAAATCGAAAGAAGAAATACGAAAAACCGCTATGTTTCCCACATTGCCAAGAATGGGGAGCAGAGCAACAGTAGAAACAAGAGGAATGTTAACTACAGCGTTCTTTTAGCAGTCCCATGAGAGTTCAGAATTGACATCGAAATGCAATGTACGTCACTCATCTCGTTTTGTGCAACATCATACAGAGGCCCCATATTACCTTTTCGAGTGAATGTAGAAGTCAACTTTTAGAACTCAAGTTTCCTGCTCAGTCAAGGACTATAGTTGAAAAGCAACTGGTGATTCACCTTCTACGTGGCAAGGGGTAACTAGAAAACCATGTGTTTTCATGAATCTCTCTCTGTCTTAAGAGAAATCGAAAGAAGAAATACGAAAAACCGCTATGTTTCCCACATTGCCAAGAATGGGGAGCAGAGCAATAGTAGAAACAAGAGCAATGTTAACTACAGCGTTCTTTTAGCAGTCCCATGAGAGTTCAGAATTGACATCGAAATGCAATGTACGTCACTCATCTCGTTTTGTGCAACATCATACAGAGGCCCCATATTACCTTTTCGAGTGAATGTAGAAGTCAACTTTTAGAACTCAAGTTTCCTGCTCAGTCAAAGACTGTAGTTGAAAAGCAACTGGTGATTCACCTTCTACGTGGCAAGGGGTAACTAGAAAACCATGTGTTTTCATGAATCTCTCTCTGTCTTAAGAGAAATCGAAAGAAGAAATACGAAAAACCGCTATGTTTCCCACATTGCCAAGAATGGGGAGCAGAGCAATAGTAGAAACAAGAGCAATGTTAACTACAGCGTTCTTTTAGCAGTCCCATGAGAGTTCAGAATTGACATCGAAATGCAATGTACGTCACTCATCTCGTTTTGTGCAACATCATACAGAGGCCCCATATTACCTTTTCGAGTGAATGTAGAAGTCAACTTTTACAACTCAAGTTTCCTGCTCAGTCAAGGACTATAGTTGAAAAGCAACTGGTGATTCACCTTCTACGTGGCAAGGGGTAACTAGAAAACCATGTGTTTTCATGAATCTCTCTCTGTCTTAAGAGAAATCGAAAGAAGAAATACGAAAAACCGCTATGTTTCCCACATTGCCAAGAATGGGGAGCAGAGCAACAGTAGAAACAAGAGGAATGTTAACTACAGCGTTCTTTTAGCAGTCCCATGAGAGTTCAGAATTGACATCGAAATGCAATGTACGTCACTCATCTCGTTTTGTGCAACATCATACAGAGGCCCCATATTACCTTTTCGAGTGAATGTAGAAGTCAACTTTTAGAACTCAAGTTTCCTGCTCAGTCAAGGACTATAGTTGAAAAGCAACTGGTGATTCACCTTCTACGTGGCAAGGGGTAACTAGAAAACCATGTGTTTTCATGAATCTCTCTCTGTCTTAAGAGAAATCGAAAGAAGAAATACGAAAAACCGCTATGTTTCCCACATTGCCAAGAATGGGGAGCAGAGCAATAGTAGAAACAAGAGCAATGTTAACTACAGCGTTCTTTTAGCAGTCCCATGAGAGTTCAGAATTGACATCGAAATGCAATGTACGTCACTCATCTCGTTTTGTGCAACATCATACAGAGGCCCCATATTACCTTTTCGAGTGAATGTAGAAGTCAACTTTTACAACTCAAGTTTCCTGCTCAGTCAAAGACTGTAGTTGAAAAGCAACTGGTGATTCACCTTCTACGTGGCAAGGGGTAACTAGAAAACCATGTGTTTTCATGAATCTCTCTCTGTCTTAAGAGAAATCGAAAGAAGAAATACGAAAAACCGCTATGTTTCCCACATTGCCAAGAATGGGGAGCAGAGCAATAGTAGAAACAAGAGCAATGTTAACTACAGCGTTCTTTTAGCAGTCCCATGAGAGTTCAGAATTGACATCGAAATGCAATGTACGTCACTCATCTCGTTTTGTGCAACATCATACAGAGGCCCCATATTACCTTTTCGAGTGAATGTAGAAGTCAACTTTTAGAACTCAAGTTTCCTGCTCAGTCAAGGACTATAGTTGAAAAGCAACTGGTGATTCACCTTCTACGTGGCAAGGGGTAACTAGAAAACCATGTGTTTTCATGAATCTCTCTCTGTCTTAAGAGAAATCGAAAGAAGAAATACGAAAAACCGCTATGTTTCCCACATTGCCAAGAATGGGGAGCAGAGCAATAGTAGAAACAAGAGCAATGTTAACTACAGCGTTCTTTTAGCAGTCCCATGAGAGTTCAGAATTGACATCGAAATGCAATGTACGTCACTCATCTCGTTTTGTGCAACATCATACAGAGGCCCCATATTACCTTTTCGAGTGAATGTAGAAGTCAACTTTTAGAACTCAAGTTTCCTGCTCAGTCAAAGACTGTAGTTGAAAAGCAACTGGTGATTCACCTTCTACGTGGCAAGGGGTAACTAGAAAACCATGTGTTTTCATGAATCTCTCTCTGTCTTAAGAGAAATCGAAAGAAGAAATACGAAAAACCGCTATGTTTCCCACATTGCCAAGAATGGGGAGCAGAGCAATAGTAGAAACAAGAGCAATGTTAACTACAGCGTTCTTTTAGCAGTCCCATGAGAGTTCAGAATTGACATCGAAATGCAATGTACGTCACTCATCTCGTTTTGTGCAACATCATACAGAGGCCCCATATTACCTTTTCGAGTGAATGTAGAAGTCAACTTTTAGAACTCAAGTTTCCTGCTCAGTCAAACACTATAGTTGAAAAGCAACTGGTGATTCACCTTCTACGTGGCAAGGGGTAACTAGAAAACCATGTGTTTTCATGAATCTCTCTCTGTCTTAGGAGAAATCGAAAGAAGAAATATGAAAAACCGCTATGTTTCCCACATTGCCAAGAATGGGGAGCAGAGCAATAGTAGAAACATGAGCAATGTTAACTACAGCGTTCTTTTAGCAGTCCCATGAGAGTTCAGAATTGACATCGAAATGCAATGTACGTCACTCATCTCGTTTTGTGCAACATCATACAGAGGCCCCATATTACCTTTTCGAGTGAATGTAGAAGTCAACTTTTAGAACTCAAGTTTCCTGCTCAGTCAAGGACTATAGTTGAAAAGCAACTGGTGATTCACCTTCTACGTGGCAAGGGGTAACTAGAAAACCATGTGTTTTCATGAATCTCTCTCTGTCTTAAGAGAAATCGAAAGAAGAAATACGAAAAACCGCTATGTTTCCCACATTGCCAAGAATGGGGAGCAGAGCAATAGTAGAAACAAGAGCAATGTTAACTACAGCGTTCTTTTAGCAGTCCCATGAGAGTTCAGAATTGACATCGAAATGCAATGTACGTCACTCATCTCGTTTTGTGCAACATCATACAGAGGCCCCATATTACCTTTTCGAGTGAATGTAGAAGTCAACTTTTAGAACTCAAGTTTCCTGCTCAGTCAAGGACTATAGTTGAAAAGCAACTGGTGATTCACCTTCTACGTGGCAAGGGGTAACTAGAAAACCATGTGTTTTCATGAATCTCTCTCTGTCTTAAGAGAAATCGAAAGAAGAAATACGAAAAACCGCTATGTTTCCCACATTGCCAAGAATGGGGAGCAGAGCAACAGTAGAAACAAGAGGAATGTTAACTACAGCGTTCTTTTAGCAGTCCCATGAGAGTTCAGAATTGACATCGAAATGCAATGTACGTCACTCATCTCGTTTTGTGCAACATCATACAGAGGCCCCATATTACCTTTTCGAGTGAATGTAGAAGTCAACTTTTAGAACTCAAGTTTCCTGCTCAGTCAAGGACTATAGTTGAAAAGCAACTGGTGATTCACCTTCTACGTGGCAAGGGGTAACTATAAAACCATGTGTTTTCATGAATCTCTCTCTGTCTTAAGAGAAATCGAAAGAAGAAATACGAAAAACCGCTATGTTTCCCACATTGCCAAGAATGGGGAGCAGAGCAACAGTAGAAACAAGAGGAATGTTAACTACAGCGTTCTTTTAGCAGTCCCATGAGAGTTCAGAATTGACATCGAAATGCAATGTACGTCACTCATCTCGTTTTGTGCAACATCATACAGAGGCCCCATATTACCTTTTCGAGTGAATGTAGAAGTCAACTTTTAGAACTCAAGTTTCCTGCTCAGTCAAGGACTATAGTTGAAAAGCAACTGGTGATTCACCTTCTACGTGGCAAGGGGTAACTATAAAACCATGTGTTTTCATGAATCTCTCTCTGTCTTAAGAGAAATCGAAAGAAGAAATACGAAAAACCGCTATGTTTCCCACATTGCCAAGAATGGGGAGCAGAGCAATAGTAGAAACAAGAGCAATGTTAACTACAGCGTTCTTTTAGCAGTCCCATGAGAGTTCAGAATTGACATCGAAATGCAATGTACGTCACTCATCTCGTTTTGTGCAACATCATACAGAGGCCCCATATTACCTTTTCGAGTGAATGTAGAAGTCAACTTTTAGAACTCAAGTTTCCTGCTCAGTCAAAGACTGTAGTTGAAAAGCAACTGGTGATTCACCTTCTACGTGGCAAGGGGTAACTAGAAAACCATGTGTTTTCATGAATCTCTCTCTGTCTTAAGAGAAATCGAAAGAAGAAATACGAAAAACCGCTATGTTTCCCACATTACCAAGAATGGGGAGCAGAGCAATAGTAGAAACAAGAGCAATGTTAACTACAGCGTTCTTTTAGCAGTCCCATGAGAGTTCAGAATTGACATCGAAATGCAATGTACGTCACTCATCTCGTTTTGTGCAACATCATACAGAGGCCCCATATTACCTTTTCGAGTGAATGTAGAAGTCAACTTTTAGAACTCAAGTTTCCTGCTCAGTCAAGGACTATAGTTGAAAAGCAACTGGTGATTCACCTTCTACGTGGCAAGGGGTAACTAGAAAACCATGTGTTTTCATGAATCTCTCTCTGTCTTAAGAGAAATCGAAAGAAGAAATACGAAAAACCGCTATGTTTCCCACATTGCCAAGAATGGGGAGCAGAGCAACAGTAGAAACAAGAGGAATGTTAACTACAGCGTTCTTTTAGCAGTCCCATGAGAGTTCAGAATTGACATCGAAATGCAATGTACGTCACTCATCTCGTTTTGTGCAACATCATACAGAGGCCCCATATTACCTTTTCGAGTGAATGTAGAAGTCAACTTTTAGAACTCAAGTTTCCTGCTCAGTCAAGGACTATAGTTGAAAAGCAACTGGTGATTCACCTTCTACGTGGCAAGGGGTAACTAGAAAACCATGTGTTTTCATGAATCTCTCTCTGTCTTAAGAGAAATCGAAAGAAGAAATACGAAAAACCGCTATGTTTCCCACATTGCCAAGAATGGGGAGCAGAGCAATAGTAGAAACAAGAGCAATGTTAACTACAGCGTTCTTTTAGCAGTCCCATGAGAGTTCAGAATTGACATCGAAATGCAATGTACGTCACTCATCTCGTTTTGTGCAACATCATACAGAGGCCCCATATTACCTTTTCGAGTGAATGTAGAAGTCAACTTTTAGAACTCAAGTTTCCTGCTCAGTCAAAGACTGTAGTTGAAAAGCAACTGGTGATTCACCTTCTACGTGGCAAGGGGTAACTAGAAAACCATGTGTTTTCATGAATCTCTCTCTGTCTTAAGAGAAATCGAAAGAAGAAATACGAAAAACCGCTATGTTTCCCACATTGCCAAGAATGGGGAGCAGAGCAATAGTAGAAACAAGAGCAATGTTAACTACAGCGTTCTTTTAGCAGTCCCATGAGAGTTCAGAATTGACATCGAAATGCAATGTACGTCACTCATCTCGTTTTGTGCAACATCATACAGAGGCCCCATATTACCTTTTCGAGTGAATGTAGAAGTCAACTTTTAGAACTCAAGTTTCCTGCTCAGTCAAGGACTATAGTTGAAAAGCAACTGGTGATTCACCTTCTACGTGGCAAGGGGTAACTAGAAAACCATGTGTTTTCATGAATCTCTCTCTGTCTTAAGAGAAATCGAAAGAAGAAATACGAAAAACCGCTATGTTTCCCACATTGCCAAGAATGGGGAGCAGAGCAACAGTAGAAACAAGAGGAATGTTAACTACAGCGTTCTTTTAGCAGTCCCATGAGAGTTCAGAATTGACATCGAAATGCAATGTACGTCACTCATCTCGTTTTGTGCAACATCATACAGAGGCCCCATATTACCTTTTCGAGTGAATGTAGAAGTCAACTTTTAGAACTCAAGTTTCCTGCTCAGTCAAGGACTATAGTTGAAAAGCAACTGGTGATTCACCTTCTACGTGGCAAGGGGTAACTAGAAAACCATGTGTTTTCATGAATCTCTCTCTGTCTTAAGAGAAATCGAAAGAAGAAATACGAAAAACCGCTATGTTTCCCACATTGCCAAGAATGGGGAGCAGAGCAATAGTAGAAACAAGAGCAATGTTAACTACAGCGTTCTTTTAGCAGTCCCATGAGAGTTCAGAATTGACATCGAAATGCAATGTACGTCACTCATCTCGTTTTGTGCAACATCATACAGAGGCCCCATATTACCTTTTCGAGTGAATGTAGAAGTCAACTTTTAGAACTCAAGTTTCCTGCTCAGTCAAAGACTGTAGTTGAAAAGCAACTGGTGATTCACCTTCTACGTGGCAAGGGGTAACTAGAAAACCATGTGTTTTCATGAATCTCTCTCTGTCTTAAGAGAAATCGAAAGAAGAAATACGAAAAACCGCTATGTTTCCCACATTGCCAAGAATGGGGAGCAGAGCAATAGTAGAAACAAGAGCAATGTTAACTACAGCGTTCTTTTAGCAGTCCCATGAGAGTTCAGAATTGACATCGAAATGCAATGTACGTCACTCATCTCGTTTTGTGCAACATCATACAGAGGCCCCATATTACCTTTTCGAGTGAATGTAGAAGTCAACTTTTACAACTCAAGTTTCCTGCTCAGTCAAACACTATAGTTGAAAAGCAACTGGTGATTCACCTTCTACGTGGCAAGGGGTAACTAGAAAACCATGTGTTTTCATGAATCTCTCTCTGTCTTAAGAGAAATCGAAAGAAGAAATACGAAAAACCGCTATGTTTCCCACATTGCCAAGAATGGGGAGCAGAGCAACAGTAGAAACAAGAGGAATGTTAACTACAGCGTTCTTTTAGCAGTCCCATGAGAGTTCAGAATTGACATCGAAATGCAATGTACGTCACTCATCTCGTTTTGTGCAACATCATACAGAGGCCCCATATTACCTTTTCGAGTGAATGTAGAAGTCAACTTTTAGAACTCAAGTTTCCTGCTCAGTCAAGGACTATAGTTGAAAAGCAACTGGTGATTCACCTTCTACGTGGCAAGGGGTAACTAGAAAACCATGTGTTTTCATGAATCTCTCTCTGTCTTAAGAGAAATCGAAAGAAGAAATACGAAAAACCGCTATGTTTCCCACATTGCCAAGAATGGGGAGCAGAGCAATAGTAGAAACAAGAGCAATGTTAACTACAGCGTTCTTTTAGCAGTCCCATGAGAGTTCAGAATTGACATCGAAATGCAATGTACGTCACTCATCTCGTTTTGTGCAACATCATACAGAGGCCCCATATTACCTTTTCGAGTGAATGTAGAAGTCAACTTTTACAACTCAAGTTTCCTGCTCAGTCAAAGACTGTAGTTGAAAAGCAACTGGTGATTCACCTTCTACGTGGCAAGGGGTAACTAGAAAACCATGTGTTTTCATGAATCTCTCTCTGTCTTAAGAGAAATCGAAAGAAGAAATACGAAAAACCGCTATGTTTCCCACATTGCCAAGAATGGGGAGCAGAGCAATAGTAGAAACAAGAGCAATGTTAACTACAGCGTTCTTTTAGCAGTCCCATGAGAGTTCAGAATTGACATCGAAATGCAATGTACGTCACTCATCTCGTTTTGTGCAACATCATACAGAGGCCCCATATTACCTTTTCGAGTGAATGTAGAAGTCAACTTTTAGAACTCAAGTTTCCTGCTCAGTCAAGGACTATAGTTGAAAAGCAACTGGTGATTCACCTTCTACGTGGCAAGGGGTAACTAGAAAACCATGTGTTTTCATGAATCTCTCTCTGTCTTAAGAGAAATCGAAAGAAGAAATACGAAAAACCGCTATGTTTCCCACATTGCCAAGAATGGGGAGCAGAGCAATAGTAGAAACAAGAGCAATGTTAACTACAGCGTTCTTTTAGCAGTCCCATGAGAGTTCAGAATTGACATCGAAATGCAATGTACGTCACTCATCTCGTTTTGTGCAACATCATACAGAGGCCCCATATTACCTTTTCGAGTGAATGTAGAAGTCAACTTTTAGAACTCAAGTTTCCTGCTCAGTCAAAGACTGTAGTTGAAAAGCAACTGGTGATTCACCTTCTACGTGGCAAGGGGTAACTAGAAAACCATGTGTTTTCATGAATCTCTCTCTGTCTTAAGAGAAATCGAAAGAAGAAATACGAAAAACCGCTATGTTTCCCACATTGCCAAGAATGGGGAGCAGAGCAATAGTAGAAACAAGAGCAATGTTAACTACAGCGTTCTTTTAGCAGTCCCATGAGAGTTCAGAATTGACATCGAAATGCAATGTACGTCACTCATCTCGTTTTGTGCAACATCATACAGAGGCCCCATATTACCTTTTCGAGTGAATGTAGAAGTCAACTTTTACAACTCAAGTTTCCTGCTCAGTCAAACACTATAGTTGAAAAGCAACTGGTGATTCACCTTCTACGTGGCAAGGGGTAACTAGAAAACCATGTGTTTTCATGAATCTCTCTCTGTCTTAGGAGAAATCGAAAGAAGAAATATGAAAAACCGCTATGTTTCCCACATTGCCAAGAATGGGGAGCAGAGCAATAGTAGAAACATGAGCAATGTTAACTACAGCGTTCTTTTAGCAGTCCCATGAGAGTTCAGAATTGACATCGAAATGCAATGTACGTCACTCATCTCGTTTTGTGCAACATCATACAGAGGCCCCATATTACCTTTTCGAGTGAATGTAGAAGTCAACTTTTAGAACTCAAGTTTCCTGCTCAGTCAAGGACTATAGTTGAAAAGCAACTGGTGATTCACCTTCTACGTGGCAAGGGGTAACTAGAAAACCATGTGTTTTCATGAATCTCTCTCTGTCTTAAGAGAAATCGAAAGAAGAAATACGAAAAACCGCTATGTTTCCCACATTGCCAAGAATGGGGAGCAGAGCAATAGTAGAAACAAGAGCAATGTTAACTACAGCGTTCTTTTAGCAGTCCCATGAGAGTTCAGAATTGACATCGAAATGCAATGTACGTCACTCATCTCGTTTTGTGCAACATCATACAGAGGCCCCATATTACCTTTTCGAGTGAATGTAGAAGTCAACTTTTAGAACTCAAGTTTCCTGCTCAGTCAAGGACTATAGTTGAAAAGCAACTGGTGATTCACCTTCTACGTGGCAAGGGGTAACTAGAAAACCATGTGTTTTCATGAATCTCTCTCTGTCTTAAGAGAAATCGAAAGAAGAAATACGAAAAACCGCTATGTTTCCCACATTGCCAAGAATGGGGAGCAGAGCAACAGTAGAAACAAGAGGAATGTTAACTACAGCGTTCTTTTAGCAGTCCCATGAGAGTTCAGAATTGACATCGAAATGCAATGTACGTCACTCATCTCGTTTTGTGCAACATCATACAGAGGCCCCATATTACCTTTTCGAGTGAATGTAGAAGTCAACTTTTAGAACTCAAGTTTCCTGCTCAGTCAAGGACTATAGTTGAAAAGCAACTGGTGATTCACCTTCTACGTGGCAAGGGGTAACTATAAAACCATGTGTTTTCATGAATCTCTCTCTGTCTTAAGAGAAATCGAAAGAAGAAATACGAAAAACCGCTATGTTTCCCACATTGCCAAGAATGGGGAGCAGAGCAATAGTAGAAACAAGAGCAATGTTAACTACAGCGTTCTTTTAGCAGTCCCATGAGAGTTCAGAATTGACATCGAAATGCAATGTACGTCACTCATCTCGTTTTGTGCAACATCATACAGAGGCCCCATATTACCTTTTCGAGTGAATGTAGAAGTCAACTTTTAGAACTCAAGTTTCCTGCTCAGTCAAGGACTATAGTTGAAAAGCAACTGGTGATTCACCTTCTACGTGGCAAGGGGTAACTAGAAAACCATGTGTTTTCATGAATCTCTCTCTGTCTTAAGAGAAATCGAAAGAAGAAATACGAAAAACCGCTATGTTTCCCACATTGCCAAGAATGGGGAGCAGAGCAACAGTAGAAACAAGAGGAATGTTAACTACAGCGTTCTTTTAGCAGTCCCATGAGAGTTCAGAATTGACATCGAAATGCAATGTACGTCACTCATCTCGTTTTGTGCAACATCATACAGAGGCCCCATATTACCTTTTCGAGTGAATGTAGAAGTCAACTTTTAGAACTCAAGTTTCCTGCTCAGTCAAGGACTATAGTTGAAAAGCAACTGGTGATTCACCTTCTACGTGGCAAGGGGTAACTAGAAAACCATGTGTTTTCATGAATCTCTCTCTGTCTTAAGAGAAATCGAAAGAAGAAATACGAAAAACCGCTATGTTTCCCACATTGCCAAGAATGGGGAGCAGAGCAATAGTAGAAACAAGAGCAATGTTAACTACAGCGTTCTTTTAGCAGTCCCATGAGAGTTCAGAATTGACATCGAAATGCAATGTACGTCACTCATCTCGTTTTGTGCAACATCATACAGAGGCCCCATATTACCTTTTCGAGTGAATGTAGAAGTCAACTTTTAGAACTCAAGTTTCCTGCTCAGTCAAAGACTGTAGTTGAAAAGCAACTGGTGATTCACCTTCTACGTGGCAAGGGGTAACTAGAAAACCATGTGTTTTCATGAATCTCTCTCTGTCTTAAGAGAAATCGAAAGAAGAAATACGAAAAACCGCTATGTTTCCCACATTGCCAAGAATGGGGAGCAGAGCAATAGTAGAAACAAGAGCAATGTTAACTACAGCGTTCTTTTAGCAGTCCCATGAGAGTTCAGAATTGACATCGAAATGCAATGTACGTCACTCATCTCGTTTTGTGCAACATCATACAGAGGCCCCATATTACCTTTTCGAGTGAATGTAGAAGTCAACTTTTAGAACTCAAGTTTCCTGCTCAGTCAAGGACTATAGTTGAAAAGCAACTGGTGATTCACCTTCTACGTGGCAAGGGGTAACTAGAAAACCATGTGTTTTCATGAATCTCTCTCTGTCTTAAGAGAAATCGAAAGAAGAAATACGAAAAACCGCTATGTTTCCCACATTGCCAAGAATGGGGAGCAGAGCAACAGTAGAAACAAGAGGAATGTTAACTACAGCGTTCTTTTAGCAGTCCCATGAGAGTTCAGAATTGACATCGAAATGCAATGTACGTCACTCATCTCGTTTTGTGCAACATCATACAGAGGCCCCATATTACCTTTTCGAGTGAATGTAGAAGTCAACTTTTAGAACTCAAGTTTCCTGCTCAGTCAAGGACTATAGTTGAAAAGCAACTGGTGATTCACCTTCTACGTGGCAAGGGGTAACTAGAAAACCATGTGTTTTCATGAATCTCTCTCTGTCTTAAGAGAAATCGAAAGAAGAAATACGAAAAACCGCTATGTTTCCCACATTGCCAAGAATGGGGAGCAGAGCAATAGTAGAAACAAGAGCAATGTTAACTACAGCGTTCTTTTAGCAGTCCCATGAGAGTTCAGAATTGACATCGAAATGCAATGTACGTCACTCATCTCGTTTTGTGCAACATCATACAGAGGCCCCATATTACCTTTTCGAGTGAATGTAGAAGTCAACTTTTACAACTCAAGTTTCCTGCTCAGTCAAAGACTGTAGTTGAAAAGCAACTGGTGATTCACCTTCTACGTGGCAAGGGGTAACTAGAAAACCATGTGTTTTCATGAATCTCTCTCTGTCTTAAGAGAAATCGAAAGAAGAAATACGAAAAACCGCTATGTTTCCCACATTGCCAAGAATGGGGAGCAGAGCAATAGTAGAAACAAGAGCAATGTTAACTACAGCGTTCTTTTAGCAGTCCCATGAGAGTTCAGAATTGACATCGAAATGCAATGTACGTCACTCATCTCGTTTTGTGCAACATCATACAGAGGCCCCATATTACCTTTTCGAGTGAATGTAGAAGTCAACTTTTAGAACTCAAGTTTCCTGCTCAGTCAAACACTATAGTTGAAAAGCAACTGGTGATTCACCTTCTACGTGGCAAGGGGTAACTAGAAAACCATGTGTTTTCATGAATCTCTCTCTGTCTTAAGAGAAATCGAAAGAAGAAATACGAAAAACCGCTATGTTTCCCACATTGCCAAGAATGGGGAGCAGAGCAATAGTAGAAACAAGAGCAATGTTAACTACAGCGTTCTTTTAGCAGTCCCATGAGAGTTCAGAATTGACATCGAAATGCAATGTACGTCACTCATCTCGTTTTGTGCAACATCATACAGAGGCCCCATATTACCTTTTCGAGTGAATGTAGAAGTCAACTTTTAGAACTCAAGTTTCCTGCTCAGTCAAAGACTGTAGTTGAAAAGCAACTGGTGATTCACCTTCTACGTGGCAAGGGGTAACTAGAAAACCATGTGTTTTCATGAATCTCTCTCTGTCTTAAGAGAAATCGAAAGAAGAAATACGAAAAACCGCTATGTTTCCCACATTGCCAAGAATGGGGAGCAGAGCAATAGTAGAAACAAGAGCAATGTTAACTACAGCGTTCTTTTAGCAGTCCCATGAGAGTTCAGAATTGACATCGAAATGCAATGTACGTCACTCATCTCGTTTTGTGCAACATCATACAGAGGCCCCATATTACCTTTTCGAGTGAATGTAGAAGTCAACTTTTAGAACTCAAGTTTCCTGCTCAGTCAAGGACTATAGTTGAAAAGCAACTGGTGATTCACCTTCTACGTGGCAAGGGGTAACTAGAAAACCATGTGTTTTCATGAATCTCTCTCTGTCTTAAGAGAAATCGAAAGAAGAAATACGAAAAACCGCTATGTTTCCCACATTGCCAAGAATGGGGAGCAGAGCAACAGTAGAAACAAGAGGAATGTTAACTACAGCGTTCTTTTAGCAGTCCCATGAGAGTTCAGAATTGACATCGAAATGCAATGTACGTCACTCATCTCGTTTTGTGCAACATCATACAGAGGCCCCATATTACCTTTTCGAGTGAATGTAGAAGTCAACTTTTAGAACTCAAGTTTCCTGCTCAGTCAAGGACTATAGTTGAAAAGCAACTGGTGATTCACCTTCTACGTGGCAAGGGGTAACTAGAAAACCATGTGTTTTCATGAATCTCTCTCTGTCTTAAGAGAAATCGAAAGAAGAAATACGAAAAACCGCTATGTTTCCCACATTGCCAAGAATGGGGAGCAGAGCAATAGTAGAAACAAGAGCAATGTTAACTACAGCGTTCTTTTAGCAGTCCCATGAGAGTTCAGAATTGACATCGAAATGCAATGTACGTCACTCATCTCGTTTTGTGCAACATCATACAGAGGCCCCATATTACCTTTTCGAGTGAATGTAGAAGTCAACTTTTACAACTCAAGTTTCCTGCTCAGTCAAAGACTGTAGTTGAAAAGCAACTGGTGATTCACCTTCTACGTGGCAAGGGGTAACTAGAAAACCATGTGTTTTCATGAATCTCTCTCTGTCTTAAGAGAAATCGAAAGAAGAAATACGAAAAACCGCTATGTTTCCCACATTGCCAAGAATGGGGAGCAGAGCAATAGTAGAAACAAGAGCAATGTTAACTACAGCGTTCTTTTAGCAGTCCCATGAGAGTTCAGAATTGACATCGAAATGCAATGTACGTCACTCATCTCGTTTTGTGCAACATCATACAGAGGCCCCATATTACCTTTTCGAGTGAATGTAGAAGTCAACTTTTAGAACTCAAGTTTCCTGCTCAGTCAAACACTATAGTTGAAAAGCAACTGGTGATTCACCTTCTACGTGGCAAGGGGTAACTAGAAAACCATGTGTTTTCATGAATCTCTCTCTGTCTTAAGAGAAATCGAAAGAAGAAATACGAAAAACCGCTATGTTTCCCACATTGCCAAGAATGGGGAGCAGAGCAATAGTAGAAACAAGAGCAATGTTAACTACAGCGTTCTTTTAGCAGTCCCATGAGAGTTCAGAATTGACATCGAAATGCAATGTACGTCACTCATCTCGTTTTGTGCAACATCATACAGAGGCCCCATATTACCTTTTCGAGTGAATGTAGAAGTCAACTTTTAGAACTCAAGTTTCCTGCTCAGTCAAAGACTGTAGTTGAAAAGCAACTGGTGATTCACCTTCTACGTGGCAAGGGGTAACTAGAAAACCATGTGTTTTCATGAATCTCTCTCTGTCTTAAGTGAAATCGAAAGAAGAAATACGAAAAACCGCTATGTTTCCCACATTGCCAAGAATGGGGAGCAGAGCAATAGTAGAAACAAGAGCAATGTTAACTACAGCGTTCTTTTAGCAGTCCCATGAGAGTTCAGAATTGACATCGAAATGCAATGTACGTCACTCATCTCGTTTTGTGCAACATCATACAGAGGCCCCATATTACCTTTTCGAGTGAATGTAGAAGTCAACTTTTACAACTCAAGTTTCCTGCTCAGTCAAACACTATAGTTGAAAAGCAACTGGTGATTCACCTTCTACGTGGCAAGGGGTAACTAGAAAACCATGTGTTTTCATGAATCTCTCTCTGTCTTAAGAGAAATCGAAAGAAGAAATATGAAAAACCGCTATGTTTCCCACATTGCCAAGAATGGGGAGCAGAGCAATAGTAGAAACAAGAGCAATGTTAACTACAGCGTTCTTTTAGCAGTCCCATGAGAGTTCAGAATTGACATCGAAATGCAATGTACGTCACTCATCTCGTTTTGTGCAACATCATACAGAGGCCCCATATTACCTTTTCGAGTGAATGTAGAAGTCAACTTTTAGAACTCAAGTTTCCTGCTCAGTCAAACACTATAGTTGAAAAGCAACTGGTGATTCACCTTCTACGTGGCAAGGGGTAACTAGAAAACCATGTGTTTTCATGAATCTCTCTCTGTCTTAAGAGAAATCGAAAGAAGAAATACGAAAAACCGCTATGTTTCCCACATTGCCAAGAATGGGGAGCAGAGCAATAGTAGAAACAAGAGCAATGTTAACTACAGCGTTCTTTTAGCAGTCCCATGAGAGTTCAGAATTGACATCGAAATGCAATGTACGTCACTCATCTCGTTTTGTGCAACATCATACAGAGGCCCCATATTACCTTTTCGAGTGAATGTAGAAGTCAACTTTTACAACTCAAGTTTCCTGCTCAGTCAAACACTATAGTTGAAAAGCAACTGGTGATTCACCTTCTACGTGGCAAGGGGTAACTAGAAAACCATGTGTTTTCATGAATCTCTCTCTGTCTTAAGAGAAATCGAAAGAAGAAATACGAAAAACCGCTATGTTTCCCACATTGCCAAGAATGGGGAGCAGAGCAACAGTAGAAACAAGAGGAATGTTAACTACAGCGTTCTTTTAGCAGTCCCATGAGAGTTCAGAATTGACATCGAAATGCAATGTACGTCACTCATCTCGTTTTGTGCAACATCATACAGAGGCCCCATATTACCTTTTCGAGTGAATGTAGAAGTCAACTTTTAGAACTCAAGTTTCCTGCTCAGTCAAGGACTATAGTTGAAAAGCAACTGGTGATTCACCTTCTACGTGGCAAGGGGTAACTAGAAAACCATGTGTTTTCATGAATCTCTCTCTGTCTTAAGAGAAATCGAAAGAAGAAATACGAAAAACCGCTATGTTTCCCACATTGCCAAGAATGGGGAGCAGAGCAATAGTAGAAACAAGAGCAATGTTAACTACAGCGTTCTTTTAGCAGTCCCATGAGAGTTCAGAATTGACATCGAAATGCAATGTACGTCACTCATCTCGTTTTGTGCAACATCATACAGAGGCCCCATATTACCTTTTCGAGTGAATGTAGAAGTCAACTTTTACAACTCAAGTTTCCTGCTCAGTCAAAGACTGTAGTTGAAAAGCAACTGGTGATTCACCTTCTACGTGGCAAGGGGTAACTAGAAAACCATGTGTTTTCATGAATCTCTCTCTGTCTTAAGAGAAATCGAAAGAAGAAATACGAAAAACCGCTATGTTTCCCACATTGCCAAGAATGGGGAGCAGAGCAATAGTAGAAACAAGAGCAATGTTAACTACAGCGTTCTTTTAGCAGTCCCATGAGAGTTCAGAATTGACATCGAAATGCAATGTACGTCACTCATCTCGTTTTGTGCAACATCATACAGAGGCCCCATATTACCTTTTCGAGTGAATGTAGAAGTCAACTTTTAGAACTCAAGTTTCCTGCTCAGTCAAGGACTATAGTTGAAAAGCAACTGGTGATTCACCTTCTACGTGGCAAGGGGTAACTAGAAAACCATGTGTTTTCATGAATCTCTCTCTGTCTTAAGAGAAATCGAAAGAAGAAATACGAAAAACCGCTATGTTTCCCACATTGCCAAGAATGGGGAGCAGAGCAATAGTAGAAACAAGAGCAATGTTAACTACAGCGTTCTTTTAGCAGTCCCATGAGAGTTCAGAATTGACATCGAAATGCAATGTACGTCACTCATCTCGTTTTGTGCAACATCATACAGAGGCCCCATATTACCTTTTCGAGTGAATGTAGAAGTCAACTTTTAGAACTCAAGTTTCCTGCTCAGTCAAAGACTGTAGTTGAAAAGCAACTGGTGATTCACCTTCTACGTGGCAAGGGGTAACTAGAAAACCATGTGTTTTCATGAATCTCTCTCTGTCTTAAGAGAAATCGAAAGAAGAAATACGAAAAACCGCTATGTTTCCCACATTGCCAAGAATGGGGAGCAGAGCAATAGTAGAAACAAGAGCAATGTTAACTACAGCGTTCTTTTAGCAGTCCCATGAGAGTTCAGAATTGACATCGAAATGCAATGTACGTCACTCATCTCGTTTTGTGCAACATCATACAGAGGCCCCATATTACCTTTTCGAGTGAATGTAGAAGTCAACTTTTACAACTCAAGTTTCCTGCTCAGTCAAACACTATAGTTGAAAAGCAACTGGTGATTCACCTTCTACGTGGCAAGGGGTAACTAGAAAACCATGTGTTTTCATGAATCTCTCTCTGTCTTAGGAGAAATCGAAAGAAGAAATATGAAAAACCGCTATGTTTCCCACATTGCCAAGAATGGGGAGCAGAGCAATAGTAGAAACATGAGCAATGTTAACTACAGCGTTCTTTTAGCAGTCCCATGAGAGTTCAGAATTGACATCGAAATGCAATGTACGTCACTCATCTCGTTTTGTGCAACATCATACAGAGGCCCCATATTACCTTTTCGAGTGAATGTAGAAGTCAACTTTTAGAACTCAAGTTTCCTGCTCAGTCAAGGACTATAGTTGAAAAGCAACTGGTGATTCACCTTCTACGTGGCAAGGGGTAACTAGAAAACCATGTGTTTTCATGAATCTCTCTCTGTCTTAAGAGAAATCGAAAGAAGAAATACGAAAAACCGCTATGTTTCCCACATTGCCAAGAATGGGGAGCAGAGCAATAGTAGAAACAAGAGCAATGTTAACTACAGCGTTCTTTTAGCAGTCCCATGAGAGTTCAGAATTGACATCGAAATGCAATGTACGTCACTCATCTCGTTTTGTGCAACATCATACAGAGGCCCCATATTACCTTTTCGAGTGAATGTAGAAGTCAACTTTTAGAACTCAAGTTTCCTGCTCAGTCAAGGACTATAGTTGAAAAGCAACTGGTGATTCACCTTCTACGTGGCAAGGGGTAACTAGAAAACCATGTGTTTTCATGAATCTCTCTCTGTCTTAAGAGAAATCGAAAGAAGAAATACGAAAAACCGCTATGTTTCCCACATTGCCAAGAATGGGGAGCAGAGCAACAGTAGAAACAAGAGGAATGTTAACTACAGCGTTCTTTTAGCAGTCCCATGAGAGTTCAGAATTGACATCGAAATGCAATGTACGTCACTCATCTCGTTTTGTGCAACATCATACAGAGGCCCCATATTACCTTTTCGAGTGAATGTAGAAGTCAACTTTTAGAACTCAAGTTTCCTGCTCAGTCAAGGACTATAGTTGAAAAGCAACTGGTGATTCACCTTCTACGTGGCAAGGGGTAACTATAAAACCATGTGTTTTCATGAATCTCTCTCTGTCTTAAGAGAAATCGAAAGAAGAAATACGAAAAACCGCTATGTTTCCCACATTGCCAAGAATGGGGAGCAGAGCAATAGTAGAAACAAGAGCAATGTTAACTACAGCGTTCTTTTAGCAGTCCCATGAGAGTTCAGAATTGACATCGAAATGCAATGTACGTCACTCATCTCGTTTTGTGCAACATCATACAGAGGCCCCATATTACCTTTTCGAGTGAATGTAGAAGTCAACTTTTAGAACTCAAGTTTCCTGCTCAGTCAAGGACTATAGTTGAAAAGCAACTGGTGATTCACCTTCTACGTGGCAAGGGGTAACTAGAAAACCATGTGTTTTCATGAATCTCTCTCTGTCTTAAGAGAAATCGAAAGAAGAAATACGAAAAACCGCTATGTTTCCCACATTGCCAAGAATGGGGAGCAGAGCAACAGTAGAAACAAGAGGAATGTTAACTACAGCGTTCTTTTAGCAGTCCCATGAGAGTTCAGAATTGACATCGAAATGCAATGTACGTCACTCATCTCGTTTTGTGCAACATCATACAGAGGCCCCATATTACCTTTTCGAGTGAATGTAGAAGTCAACTTTTAGAACTCAAGTTTCCTGCTCAGTCAAGGACTATAGTTGAAAAGCAACTGGTGATTCACCTTCTACGTGGCAAGGGGTAACTAGAAAACCATGTGTTTTCATGAATCTCTCTCTGTCTTAAGAGAAATCGAAAGAAGAAATACGAAAAACCGCTATGTTTCCCACATTGCCAAGAATGGGGAGCAGAGCAATAGTAGAAACAAGAGCAATGTTAACTACAGCGTTCTTTTAGCAGTCCCATGAGAGTTCAGAATTGACATCGAAATGCAATGTACGTCACTCATCTCGTTTTGTGCAACATCATACAGAGGCCCCATATTACCTTTTCGAGTGAATGTAGAAGTCAACTTTTACAACTCAAGTTTCCTGCTCAGTCAAAGACTGTAGTTGAAAAGCAACTGGTGATTCACCTTCTACGTGGCAAGGGGTAACTAGAAAACCATGTGTTTTCATGAATCTCTCTCTGTCTTAAGAGAAATCGAAAGAAGAAATACGAAAAACCGCTATGTTTCCCACATTGCCAAGAATGGGGAGCAGAGCAATAGTAGAAACAAGAGCAATGTTAACTACAGCGTTCTTTTAGCAGTCCCATGAGAGTTCAGAATTGACATCGAAATGCAATGTACGTCACTCATCTCGTTTTGTGCAACATCATACAGAGGCCCCATATTACCTTTTCGAGTGAATGTAGAAGTCAACTTTTAGAACTCAAGTTTCCTGCTCAGTCAAGGACTATAGTTGAAAAGCAACTGGTGATTCACCTTCTACGTGGCAAGGGGTAACTAGAAAACCATGTGTTTTCATGAATCTCTCTCTGTCTTAAGAGAAATCGAAAGAAGAAATACGAAAAACCGCTATGTTTCCCACATTGCCAAGAATGGGGAGCAGAGCAATAGTAGAAACAAGAGCAATGTTAACTACAGCGTTCTTTTAGCAGTCCCATGAGAGTTCAGAATTGACATCGAAATGCAATGTACGTCACTCATCTCGTTTTGTGCAACATCATACAGAGGCCCCATATTACCTTTTCGAGTGAATGTAGAAGTCAACTTTTAGAACTCAAGTTTCCTGCTCAGTCAAAGACTGTAGTTGAAAAGCAACTGGTGATTCACCTTCTACGTGGCAAGGGGTAACTAGAAAACCATGTGTTTTCATGAATCTCTCTCTGTCTTAAGAGAAATCGAAAGAAGAAATACGAAAAACCGCTATGTTTCCCACATTGCCAAGAATGGGGAGCAGAGCAATAGTAGAAACAAGAGCAATGTTAACTACAGCGTTCTTTTAGCAGTCCCATGAGAGTTCAGAATTGACATCGAAATGCAATGTACGTCACTCATCTCGTTTTGTGCAACATCATACAGAGGCCCCATATTACCTTTTCGAGTGAATGTAGAAGTCAACTTTTAGAACTCAAGTTTCCTGCTCAGTCAAGGACTATAGTTGAAAAGCAACTGGTGATTCACCTTCTACGTGGCAAGGGGTAACTAGAAAACCATGTGTTTTCATGAATCTCTCTCTGTCTTAAGAGAAATCGAAAGAAGAAATACGAAAAACCGCTATGTTTCCCACATTGCCAAGAATGGGGAGCAGAGCAACAGTAGAAACAAGAGGAATGTTAACTACAGCGTTCTTTTAGCAGTCCCATGAGAGTTCAGAATTGACATCGAAATGCAATGTACGTCACTCATCTCGTTTTGTGCAACATCATACAGAGGCCCCATATTACCTTTTCGAGTGAATGTAGAAGTCAACTTTTAGAACTCAAGTTTCCTGCTCAGTCAAGGACTATAGTTGAAAAGCAACTGGTGATTCACCTTCTACGTGGCAAGGGGTAACTAGAAAACCATGTGTTTTCATGAATCTCTCTCTGTCTTAAGAGAAATCGAAAGAAGAAATACGAAAAACCGCTATGTTTCCCACATTGCCAAGAATGGGGAGCAGAGCAATAGTAGAAACAAGAGCAATGTTAACTACAGCGTTCTTTTAGCAGTCCCATGAGAGTTCAGAATTGACATCGAAATGCAATGTACGTCACTCATCTCGTTTTGTGCAACATCATACAGAGGCCCCATATTACCTTTTCGAGTGAATGTAGAAGTCAACTTTTACAACTCAAGTTTCCTGCTCAGTCAAAGACTGTAGTTGAAAAGCAACTGGTGATTCACCTTCTACGTGGCAAGGGGTAACTAGAAAACCATGTGTTTTCATGAATCTCTCTCTGTCTTAAGAGAAATCGAAAGAAGAAATACGAAAAACCGCTATGTTTCCCACATTGCCAAGAATGGGGAGCAGAGCAATAGTAGAAACAAGAGCAATGTTAACTACAGCGTTCTTTTAGCAGTCCCATGAGAGTTCAGAATTGACATCGAAATGCAATGTACGTCACTCATCTCGTTTTGTGCAACATCATACAGAGGCCCCATATTACCTTTTCGAGTGAATGTAGAAGTCAACTTTTAGAACTCAAGTTTCCTGCTCAGTCAAGGACTATAGTTGAAAAGCAACTGGTGATTCACCTTCTACGTGGCAAGGGGTAACTAGAAAACCATGTGTTTTCATGAATCTCTCTCTGTCTTAAGAGAAATCGAAAGAAGAAATACGAAAAACCGCTATGTTTCCCACATTGCCAAGAATGGGGAGCAGAGCAATAGTAGAAACAAGAGCAATGTTAACTACAGCGTTCTTTTAGCAGTCCCATGAGAGTTCAGAATTGACATCGAAATGCAATGTACGTCACTCATCTCGTTTTGTGCAACATCATACAGAGGCCCCATATTACCTTTTCGAGTGAATGTAGAAGTCAACTTTTAGAACTCAAGTTTCCTGCTCAGTCAAAGACTGTAGTTGAAAAGCAACTGGTGATTCACCTTCTACGTGGCAAGGGGTAACTAGAAAACCATGTGTTTTCATGAATCTCTCTCTGTCTTAAGAGAAATCGAAAGAAGAAATACGAAAAACCGCTATGTTCCCACATTGCCAAGAATGGGGAGCAGAGCAATAGTAGAAACAAGAGCAATGTTAACTACAGCGTTCTTTTAGCAGTCCCATGAGAGTTCAGAATTGACATCGAAATGCAATGTACGTCACTCATCTCGTTTTGTGCAACATCATACAGAGGCCCCATATTACCTTTTCGAGTGAATGTAGAAGTCAACTTTTAGAACTCAAGTTTCCTGCTCAGTCAAGGACTATAGTTGAAAAGCAACTGGTGATTCACCTTCTACGTGGCAAGGGATAACTAGAAAACCATGTGTTTTCATGAATCTCTCTCTGTCTTAAGAGAAATCGAAAGAAGAAATACGAAAAACCGCTATGTTTCCCACATTGCCAAGAATGGGGAGCAGAGCAACAGTAGAAACAAGAGGAATGTTAACTACAGCGTTCTTTTAGCAGTCCCATGAGAGTTCAGAATTGACATCGAAATGCAATGTACGTCACTCATCTCGTTTTGTGCAACATCATACAGAGGCCCCATATTACCTTTTCGAGTGAATGTAGAAGTCAACTTTTAGAACTCAAGTTTCCTGCTCAGTCAAGGACTATAGTTGAAAAGCAACTGGTGATTCACCTTCTACGTGGCAAGGGGTAACTAGAAAACCATGTGTTTTCATGAATCTCTCTCTGTCTTAAGAGAAATCGAAAGAAGAAATACGAAAAACCGCTATGTTTCCCACATTGCCAAGAATGGGGAGCAGAGCAATAGTAGAAACAAGAGCAATGTTAACTACAGCGTTCTTTTAGCAGTCCCATGAGAGTTCAGAATTGACATCGAAATGCAATGTACGTCACTCATCTCGTTTGTGCAACATCATACAGAGGCCCCATATTACCTTTTCGAGTGAATGTAGAAGTCAACTTTTACAACTCAAGTTTCCTGCTCAGTCAAAGACTGTAGTTGAAAAGCAACTGGTGATTCACCTTCTACGTGGCAAGGGGTAACTAGAAAACCATGTGTTTTCATGAATCTCTCTCTGTCTTAAGAGAAATCGAAAGAAGAAATACGAAAAACCGCTATGTTTCCCACATTGCCAAGAATGGGGAGCAGAGCAATAGTAGAAACAAGAGCAATGTTAACTACAGCGTTCTTTTAGCAGTCCCATGAGAGTTCAGAATTGACATCGAAATGCAATGTACGTCACTCATCTCGTTTTGTGCAACATCATACAGAGGCCCCATATTACCTTTTCGAGTGAATGTAGAAGTCAACTTTTAGAACTCAAGTTTCCTGCTCAGTCAAACACTATAGTTGAAAAGCAACTGGTGATTCACCTTCTACGTGGCAAGGGGTAACTAGAAAACCATGTGTTTTCATGAATCTCTCTCTGTCTTAAGAGAAATCGAAAGAAGAAATACGAAAAACCGCTATGTTTCCCACATTGCCAAGAATGGGGAGCAGAGCAATAGTAGAAACAAGAGCAATGTTAACTACAGCGTTCTTTTAGCAGTCCCATGAGAGTTCAGAATTGACATCGAAATGCAATGTACGTCACTCATCTCGTTTTGTGCAACATCATACAGAGGCCCCATATTACCTTTTCGAGTGAATGTAGAAGTCAACTTTTAGAACTCAAGTTTCCTGCTCAGTCAAAGACTGTAGTTGAAAAGCAACTGGTGATTCACCTTCTACGTGGCAAGGGGTAACTAGAAAACCATGTGTTTTCATGAATCTCTCTCTGTCTTAAGTGAAATCGAAAGAAGAAATACGAAAAACCGCTATGTTTCCCACATTGCCAAGAATGGGGAGCAGAGCAATAGTAGAAACAAGAGCAATGTTAACTACAGCGTTCTTTTAGCAGTCCCATGAGAGTTCAGAATTGACATCGAAATGCAATGTACGTCACTCATCTCGTTTTGTGCAACATCATACAGAGGCCCCATATTACCTTTTCGAGTGAATGTAGAAGTCAACTTTTACAACTCAAGTTTCCTGCTCAGTCAAACACTATAGTTGAAAAGCAACTGGTGATTCACCTTCTACGTGGCAAGGGGTAACTAGAAAACCATGTGTTTTCATGAATCTCTCTCTGTCTTAAGAGAAATCGAAAGAAGAAATATGAAAAACCGCTATGTTTCCCACATTGCCAAGAATGGGGAGCAGAGCAATAGTAGAAACAAGAGCAATGTTAACTACAGCGTTCTTTTAGCAGTCCCATGAGAGTTCAGAATTGACATCGAAATGCAATGTACGTCACTCATCTCGTTTTGTGCAACATCATACAGAGGCCCCATATTACCTTTTCGAGTGAATGTAGAAGTCAACTTTTAGAACTCAAGTTTCCTGCTCAGTCAAACACTATAGTTGAAAAGCAACTGGTGATTCACCTTCTACGTGGCAAGGGGTAACTAGAAAACCATGTGTTTTCATGAATCTCTCTCTGTCTTAAGAGAAATCGAAAGAAGAAATACGAAAAACCGCTATGTTTCCCACATTGCCAAGAATGGGGAGCAGAGCAATAGTAGAAACAAGAGCAATGTTAACTACAGCGTTCTTTTAGCAGTCCCATGAGAGTTCAGAATTGACATCGAAATGCAATATACGTCACTCATCTCGTTTTGTGCAACATCATACAGAGGCCCCATATTACCTTTTCGAGTGAATGTAGAAGTCAACTTTTAGAACTCAAGTTTCCTGCTCAGTCAAACACTATAGTTGAAAAGCAACTGGTGATTCACCTTCTACGTGGCAAGGGGTAACTAGAAAACCATGTGTTTTCATGAATCTCTCTCTGTCTTAAGAGAAATCGAAAGAAGAAATACGAAAAACCGCTATGTTTCCCACATTGCCAAGAATGGGGAGCAGAGCAATAGTAGAAACAAGAGCAATGTTAACTACAGCGTTCTTTTAGCAGTCCCATGAGAGTTCAGAATTGACATCGAAATGCAATGTACGTCACTCATCTCGTTTTGTGCAACATCATACAGAGGCCCCATATTACCTTTTCGAGTGAATGTAGAAGTCAACTTTTAGAACTCAAGTTTCCTGCTCAGTCAAAGACTGTAGTTGAAAAGCAACTGGTGATTCACCTTCTACGTGGCAAGGGGTAACTAGAAAACCATGTGTTTTCATGAATCTCTCTCTGTCTTAAGAGAAATCGAAAGAAGAAATACGAAAAACCGCTATGTTTCCCACATTGCCAAGAATGGGGAGCAGAGCAATAGTAGAAACAAGAGCAATGTTAACTACAGCGTTCTTTTAGCAGTCCCATGAGAGTTCAGAATTGACATCGAAATGCAATGTACGTCAC
>NW_026948366.1:0-25586 GCF_035149785.1 Candoia aspera
TGCGTAAAGTAAGTAAATAGCGTAAAGTAAGTAATGTCATGTTCACCGTTTCAAAGTGCCTGGTACATTGTAACGCCTCGCATGCCATTTCCTTGGAGGGGGTTACTCTCAAGACCGGGTTGCTAATTCCACTCTACTGAGGTGTTATCTCTTGGCTGCTGTATTGGAATGTGTTTGGGTTAGGTCATGGAGTCAAGGTTGCTTTCCCAGGCGCAGGCTAACGGTTTCTAGCACCTGGGAAGGGGCGGTTGCCTTGGCCGGGCGAGGGAGGGGTTGCTTCTCAAGCAAGGGGATTTAGTTTGTATTTTCGCGCGCTTTTGCCAGACGTGCTATTCGTGGAAAGCGATGAGTCGAGCGAGGGAGAGCCCGACTCCACCATGCGGCGACCCGATAGAGCCCCTGTGGGAGAGCTCTCGGCGATCCAGGAGGAGGCGCGTTCGGGGTGGGAGGGCGATGCTGCCGGCATGAAAACCGCGCCAGAGACCACGGTCACGACCCCGGGCTCCCAGGGTGGAACTCGCGCCGCCGCCCGCCCCTGAGCTGACCCTGACAGCCTGTACGGGTGGATCCAGCTGGCGGGAAAGGCTGAGCATGCCCACGAGGTGTTCGCGCAGAGACGGGCGGCGAAGTCGGGGCGAGACGGGAAACCCACCCACCCTTCGGACACCGCAGGGAGGCCCGGACAACGTTCGTGGGAAGAGGAGAAGGAGCGCCGCTACGCGAAGGGGCCGTGCCTGTGCTGCGGCAAAGAGGGGCACCGCGCGGCGGCGTGCCCGAGGGGAAAGGGCGAGGACCGGCAGGGAAAGTCGACTGCGAAGTCCGCCTCGCTACAGAGAAAGATGAAAGCTGCAGTGGCTGACAGCGAGATGGAGAGCGTGCCTTTCTACGGGGACGAGGGCGAGCCTGAATTGTTGCCGTTACTTACTTACATAACGCTATTTACTTACTTTACGCTATTTACTTAACTTACGTTACTTACTTTACGCTATTTACTTACCTTAAGTTACTTACTTATCTTACGTTACTTACTTACTTTAAGATATTTACATAACACGTTACTTAACTTACGCTATTTACTTACTTTACGCTATTTACTTACCTTACCTTACTTACTTACCTTACCTTACTTACTTACTTTATGCTATTTACTTAACTTACGTTACTTACTTAACTTACGCTATTTACTTACTTTACGCTATTTACTTAACTTACGTTACTTTACGCTATTTACTTTCTTTACGCTATTTACTTATCTTACGTTACTTACTTAATTTACGCTAAGTAAATAGCGTAAAGTAAGTAAATAGCGTTAAGTAAGTCCGTAACGTAAGCTAATATCTTACGTTACTTACTTTACGCTATTTACTTAACTTACGTTACTTACTTATCTTACGTTACTTACTTACTTTATGCTATTTAACTTACATTACTTACTTAACTTACGCTATTTAGTTACTTTACGCTATTTACTTAACTTACCTTACTTCCTTATCTTACCTTACTTACTTACTTTAGGCTATTTACTTAACTTACGTTACTTACTTAACTTACGCTATTTACTTACTTTACGCTATTTACTTAACTTACGTTACTTTACGCTATTTACTGACTTTACGCTATTTACTTATCTTATGTTACTTAATTTACGCTAAGTAAATAGCGTAAAGTAAGTAAATAGCGTTAAGTAAGTCAGTAACGTAAGCTAATATCTTACGTTACTTAGTTTACGCTATTTACTTAACTTACGTTACTTACTTATCTTACGTTACTTACTTACTTTATGCTCTTTACTTACTTACATTACTTAACTTACGCTATTTAGTTACTTTACGCTATTTTCTTAACTTGCGTTACTTACTTTACGCTATTTACTTACTTTACGCTATTTACTTGTCTTAAGTTATACTTTATGCTAAGTAAATAGCGTAAAGTAAGTAAATAGCGTAAAGTAAGTAATGTCATGTTCACCGTTTCAAAGTGCCTGGTACATTGTAACGCCTCGCATGCCATTTCCTTGGAGGGGGTTACTCTCAAGACCGGGTTGCTAATTCCACTCTACTGAGGTGTTATCTCTTGGCTGCTGTATTGGAATGTGTTTGGGTTAGGTCATGGAGTCAAGGTTGCTTTCCCAGGCGCAGGCTAACGGTTTCTAGCACCTGGGAAGGGGCGGTTGCCTTGGCCGGGCGAGGGAGGGGTTGCTTCTCAAGCAAGGGGATTTAGTTTGTATTTTCGCGCGCTTTTGCCAGACGTGCTATTCGTGGAAAGCGATGAGTCGAGCGAGGGAGAGCCCGACTCCACCATGCGGCGACCCGATAGAGCCCCTGTGGGAGAGCTCTCGGCCATCCAGGAGGAGGCGCGTTCGGGGTGGGAGGGCGATGCTGCCGGCATGAAAACCGCGCCAGAGACCACGGTCACGACCCCGGGCTCCCAGGGTGGAACTCGCGCCGCCGCCCGCCCCTGAGCTGACCCTGACAGCCTGTACGGGTGGATCCAGCTGGCGGGAAAGGCTGAGCATGCCCACGAGGTGTTCGCGCAGAGACGGGCGGCGAAGTCGGGGCGAGACGGGAAACCCACCCACCCTTCGGACACCGCAGGGAGGCCCGGACAACGTTCGTGGGAAGAGGAGAAGGAGCGCCGCTACGCGAAGGGGCCGTGCCTGTGCTGCGGCAAAGAGGGGCACCGCGCGGCGGCGTGCCCGAGGGGAAAGGGCGAGGACCGGCAGGGAAAGTCGACTGCGAAGTCCGCCTCGCTACAGAGAAAGATGAAAGCTGCAGTGGCTGACAGCGAGATGGAGAGCGTGCCTTTCTACGGGGACGAGGGCGAGCCTGAATTGTTGCCGTTACTTACTTACATAACGCTATTTACTTACTTTACGCTATTTACTTAACTTACGTTACTTACTTTACGCTATTTACTTACCTTAAGTTACTTACTTATCTTACGTTACTTACTTACTTTAAGATATTTACATAACACGTTACTTAACTTACGCTATTTACTTACTTTACGCTATTTACTTACCTTACCTTACTTACTTACCTTACCTTACTTACATACTTTATGCTATTTACTTAACTTACGTGACTTACTTAACTTACGCTATTTACTTACTTTACGCTATTTACTTAACTTACGTTACTTTACGCTATTTACTTTCTTTACGCTATTTACTTATCTTACGTTACTTACTTAATTTACGCTAAGTAAATAGCGTAAAGTAAGTAAATAGCGTTAAGTAAGTCCGTAACGTAAGCTAATATCTTACGTTACTTACTTTACGCTATTTACTTAACTTACGTTACTTACTTATCTTACGTTACTTACTTACTTTATGCTATTTAACTTACATTACTTACTTAACTTACGCTATTTAGTTACTTTACGCTATTTACTTAACTTACCTTACTTCCTTATCTTACCTTACTTACTTACTTTAGGCTATTTACTTAACTTACGTTACTTACTTAACTTACGCTATTTACTTACTTTACGCTATTTACTTAACTTACGTTACTTTACGCTATTTACTGACTTTACGCTATTTACTTATCTTATGTTACTTAATTTACGCTAAGTAAATAGCGTAAAGTAAGTAAATAGCGTTAAGTAAGTCAGTAACGTAAGCTAATATCTTACGTTACTTAGTTTACGCTATTTACTTAACTTACGTTACTTACTTATCTTACGTTACTTACTTACTTTATGCTCTTTACTTAACTTACATTACTTAACTTACGCTATTTAGTTACTTTACGCTATTTTCTTAACTTGCGTTACTTACTTTACGCTATTTACTTACTTTACGCTATTTACTTGTCTTAAGTTACTTACTTTATGCTAAGTAAATAGCGTAAAGTAAGTAAATAGCGTAAAGTAAGTAATGTCATGTTCACCGTTTCAAAGTGCCTGGTACATTGTAACGCCTCGCATGCCATTTCCTTGGAGGGGGTTACTCTCAAGACCGGGTTGCTAATTCCACTCTACTGAGGTGTTATCTCTTGGCTGCTGTATTGGAATGTGTTTGGGTTAGGTCATGGAGTCAAGGTTGCTTTCCCAGGCGCAGGCTAACGGTTTCTAGCACCTGGGAAGGGGCGGTTGCCTTGGCCGGGCGAGGGAGGGGTTGCTTCTCAAGCAAGGGGATTTAGTTTGTATTTTCGCGCGCTTTTGCCAGACGTGCTATTCGTGGAAAGCGATGAGTCGAGCGAGGGAGAGCCCGACTCCACTATGCGGCGACCCGATAGAGCCCCTGTGGGAGAGCTCTCGGCGATCCAGGAGGAGGCGCGTTCGGGGTGGGAGGGCGATGCTGCCGGCATGAAAACCGCGCCAGAGACCACGGTCACGACCCCGGGCTCCCAGGGTGGAACTCGCGCCGCCGCCCGCCCCTGAGCTGACCCTGACAGCCTGTACGGGTGGATCCAGCTGGCGGGAAAGGCTGAGCATGCCCACGAGGTGTTCGCGCAGAGACGGGCGGCGAAGTCGGGGCGAGACGGGAAACCCACCCACCCTTCGGACACCGCAGGGAGGCCCGGACAACGTTCGTGGGAAGAGGAGAAGGAGCGCCGCTACGCGAAGGGGCCGTGCCTGTGCTGCGGCAAAGAGGGGCACCGCGCGGCGGCGTGCCCGAGGGGAAAGGGCGAGGACCGGCAGGGAAAGTCGACTGCGAAGTCCGCCTCGCTACAGAGAAAGATGAAAGCTGCAGTGGCTGACAGCGAGATGGAGAGCGTGCCTTTCTACGGGGACGAGGGCGAGCCTGAATTGTTGCCGTTACTTACTTACATAACGCTATTTACTTACTTTACGCTATTTACTTAACTTACGTTACTTACTTTACGCTATTTACTTACCTTAAGTTACTTACTTATCTTACGTTACTTACTTACTTTAAGATATTTACATAACACGTTACTTAACTTACGCTATTTACTTACTTTACGCTATTTACTTACCTTACCTTACTTACTTACCTTACCTTACTTACTTACTTTATGCTATTTACTTAACTTACGTTACTTACTTAACTTACGCTATTTACTTACTTTACGCTATTTACTTAACTTACGTTACTTTACGCTATTTACTTTCTTTACGCTATTTACTTATCTTACGTTACTTACTTAATTTACGCTAAGTAAATAGCGTAAAGTAAGTAAATAGCGTTAAGTAAGTCCGTAACGTAAGCTAATATCTTACGTTACTTACTTTACGCTATTTACTTAACTTACGTTACTTACTTATCTTACGTTACTTACTTACTTTATGCTATTTAACTTACATTACTTACTTAACTTACGCTATTTAGTTACTTTACGCTATTTACTTAACTTACCTTACTTCCTTATCTTACCTTACTTACTTACTTTAGGCTATTTACTTAACTTACGTTACTTACTTAACTTACGCTATTTACTTACTTTACGCTATTTACTTAACTTACGTTACTTTACGCTATTTACTGACTTTACGCTATTTACTTATCTTATGTTACTTAATTTACGCTAAGTAAATAGCGTAAAGTAAGTAAATAGCGTTAAGTAAGTCAGTAACGTAAGCTAATATCTTACGTTACTTAGTTTACGCTATTTACTTAACTTACGTTACTTACTTATCTTACGTTACTTACTTACTTTATGCTCTTTACTTAACTTACATTACTTAACTTACGCTATTTAGTTACTTTACGCTATTTTCTTAACTTGCGTTACTTACTTTACGCTATTTACTTACTTTACGCTATTTACTTGTCTTAAGTTACTTACTTTATGCTAAGTAAATAGCGTAAAGTAAGTAAATAGCGTAAAGTAAGTAATGTCATGTTCACCGTTTCAAAGTGCCTGGTACATTGTAACGCCTCGCATGCCATTTCCTTGGAGGGGGTTACTCTCAAGACCGGGTTGCTAATTCCACTCTACTGAGGTGTTATCTCTTGGCTGCTGTATTGGAATGTGTTTGGGTTAGGTCATGGAGTCAAGGTTGCTTTCCCAGGCGCAGGCTAACGGTTTCTAGCACCTGGGAAGGGGCGGTTGCCTTGGCCGGGCGAGGGAGGGGTTGCTTCTCAAGCAAGGGGATTTAGTTTGTATTTTCGCGCGCTTTTGCCAGACGTGCTATTCGTGGAAAGCGATGAGTCGAGCGAGGGAGAGCCCGACTCCACCATGCGTCGACGCGATAGAGCCCCTGTGGGAGAGCTCTCGGCGATCCAGGAGGAGGCGCGTTCGGGGTGGGAGGGCGATGCTGCCGGCATGAAAACCGCGCCAGAGACCACGGTCACGACCCCGGGCTCCCAGGGTGGAACTCGCGCCGCCGCCCGCCCCTGAGCTGACCCTGACAGCCTGTACGGGTGGATCCAGCTGGCGGGAAAGGCTGAGCATGCCCACGAGGTGTTCGCGCAGAGACGGGCGGCGAAGTCGGGGCGAGACGGGAAACCCACCCACCCTTCGGACACCGCAGGGAGGCCCGGACAACGTTCGTGGGAAGAGGAGAAGGAGCGCCGCTACGCGAAGGGGCCGTGCCTGTGCTGCGGCAAAGAGGGGCACCGCGCGGCGGCGTGCCCGAGGGGAAAGGGCGAGGACCGGCAGGGAAAGTCGACTGCGAAGTCCGCCTCGCTACAGAGAAAGATGAAAGCTGCAGTGGCTGACAGCGAGATGGAGAGCGTGCCTTTCTACGGGGACGAGGGCGAGCCTGAATTGTTGCCGTTACTTACTTACATAACGCTATTTACTTACTTTACGCTATTTACTTAACTTACGTTACTTACTTTACGCTATTTACTTACCTTAAGTTACTTACTTATCTTACGTTACTTACTTACTTTAAGATATTTACATAACACGTTACTTAACTTACGCTATTTACTTACTTTACGCTATTTACTTACCTTACCTTACTTACTTACCTTACCTTACTTACATACTTTATGCTATTTACTTAACTTACGTGACTTACTTAACTTACGCTATTTACTTACTTTACGCTATTTACTTAACTTACGTTACTTTACGCTATTTACTTTCTTTACGCTATTTACTTATCTTACGTTACTTACTTAATTTACGCTAAGTAAATAGCGTAAAGTAAGTAAATAGCGTTAAGTAAGTCCGTAACGTAAGCTAATATCTTACGTTACTTACTTTACGCTATTTACTTAACTTACGTTACTTACTTATCTTACGTTACTTACTTACTTTATGCTATTTAACTTACATTACTTACTTAACTTACGCTATTTAGTTACTTTACGCTATTTACTTAACTTACCTTACTTCCTTATCTTACCTTACTTACTTACTTTAGGCTATTTACTTAACTTACGTTACTTACTTAACTTACGCTATTTACTTACTTTACGCTATTTACTTAACTTACGTTACTTTACGCTATTTACTGACTTTACGCTATTTACTTATCTTATGTTACTTAATTTACGCTAAGTAAATAGCGTAAAGTAAGTAAATAGCGTTAAGTAAGTCAGTAACGTAAGCTAATATCTTACGTTACTTAGTTTACGCTATTTACTTAACTTACGTTACTTACTTATCTTACGTTACTTACTTACTTTATGCTCTTTACTTAACTTACATTACTTAACTTACGCTATTTAGTTACTTTACGCTATTTTCTTAACTTGCGTTACTTACTTTACGCTATTTACTTACTTTACGCTATTTACTTGTCTTAAGTTACTTACTTTATGCTAAGTAAATAGCGTAAAGTAAGTAAATAGCGTAAAGTAAGTAATGTCATGTTCACCGTTTCAAAGTGCCTGGTACATTGTAACGCCTCGCATGCCATTTCCTTGGAGGGGGTTACTCTCAAGACCGGGTTGCTAATTCCACTCTACTGAGGTGTTATCTCTTGGCTGCTGTATTGGAATGTGTTTGGGTTAGGTCATGGAGTCAAGGTTGCTTTCCCAGGCGCAGGCTAACGGTTTCTAGCACCTGGGAAGGGGCGGTTGCCTTGGCCGGGCGAGGGAGGGGTTGCTTCTCAAGCAAGGGGATTTAGTTTGTATTTTCGCGCGCTTTTGCCAGACGTGCTATTCGTGGAAAGCGATGAGTCGAGCGAGGGAGAGCCCGACTCCACCATGCGGCGACCCGATAGAGCCCCTGTGGGAGAGCTCTCGGCCATCCAGGAGGAGGCGCGTTCGGGGTGGGAGGGCGATGCTGCCGGCATGAAAACCGCGCCAGAGACCACGGTCACGACCCCGGGCTCCCAGGGTGGAACTCGCGCCGCCGCCCGCCCCTGAGCTGACCCTGACAGCCTGTACGGGTGGATCCAGCTGGCGGGAAAGGCTGAGCATGCCCACGAGGTGTTCGCGCAGAGACGGGCGGCGAAGTCGGGGCGAGACGGGAAACCCACCCACCCTTCGGACACCGCAGGGAGGCCCGGACAACGTTCGTGGGAAGAGGAGAAGGAGCGCCGCTACGCGAAGGGGCCGTGCCTGTGCTGCGGCAAAGAGGGGCACCGCGCGGCGGCGTGCCCGAGGGGAAAGGGCGAGGACCGGCAGGGAAAGTCGACTGCGAAGTCCGCCTCGCTACAGAGAAAGATGAAAGCTGCAGTGGCTGACAGCGAGATGGAGAGCGTGCCTTTCTACGGGGACGAGGGCGAGCCTGAATTGTTGCCGTTACTTACTTACATAACGCTATTTACTTACTTTACGCTATTTACTTAACTTACGTTACTTACTTTACGCTATTTACTTACCTTAAGTTACTTACTTATCTTACGTTACTTACTTACTTTAAGATATTTACATAACACGTTACTTAACTTACGCTATTTACTTACTTTACGCTATTTACTTACCTTACCTTACTTACTTACCTTACCTTACTTACTTACTTTATGCTATTTACTTAACTTACGTTACTTACTTAACTTACGCTATTTACTTACTTTACGCTATTTACTTAACTTACGTTACTTTACGCTATTTACTTTCTTTACGCTATTTACTTATCTTACGTTACTTACTTAATTTACGCTAAGTAAATAGCGTAAAGTAAGTAAATAGCGTTAAGTAAGTCCGTAACGTAAGCTAATATCTTACGTTACTTACTTTACGCTATTTACTTAACTTACGTTACTTACTTATCTTACGTTACTTACTTACTTTATGCTATTTAACTTACATTACTTACTTAACTTACGCTATTTAGTTACTTTACGCTATTTACTTAACTTACCTTACTTCCTTATCTTACCTTACTTACTTACTTTAGGCTATTTACTTAACTTACGTTACTTACTTAACTTACGCTATTTACTTACTTTACGCTATTTACTTAACTTACGTTACTTTACGCTATTTACTGACTTTACGCTATTTACTTATCTTATGTTACTTAATTTACGCTAAGTAAATAGCGTAAAGTAAGTAAATAGCGTTAAGTAAGTCAGTAACGTAAGCTAATATCTTACGTTACTTAGTTTACGCTATTTACTTAACTTACGTTACTTACTTATCTTACGTTACTTACTTACTTTATGCTCTTTACTTAACTTACATTACTTAACTTACGCTATTTAGTTACTTTACGCTATTTTCTTAACTTGCGTTACTTACTTTACGCTATTTACTTACTTTACGCTATTTACTTGTCTTAAGTTACTTACTTTATGCTAAGTAAATAGCGTAAAGTAAGTAAATAGCGTAAAGTAAGTAATGTCATGTTCACCGTTTCAAAGTGCCTGGTACATTGTAACGCCTCGCATGCCATTTCCTTGGAGGGGGTTACTCTCAAGACCGGGTTGCTAATTCCACTCTACTGAGGTGTTATCTCTTGGCTGCTGTATTGGAATGTGTTTGGGTTAGGTCATGGAGTCAAGGTTGCTTTCCCAGGCGCAGGCTAACGGTTTCTAGCACCTGGGAAGGGGCGGTTGCCTTGGCCGGGCGAGGGAGGGGTTGCTTCTCAAGCAAGGGGATTTAGTTTGTATTTTCGCGCGCTTTTGCCAGACGTGCTATTCGTGGAAAGCGATGAGTCGAGCGAGGGAGAGCCCGACTCCACCATGCGGCGACGCGATAGAGCCCCTGTGGGAGAGCTCTCGGCGATCCAGGAGGAGGCGCGTTCGGGGTGGGAGGGCGATGCTGCCGGCATGAAAACCGCGCCAGAGACCACGGTCACGACCCCGGGCTCCCAGGGTGGAACTCGCGCCGCCGCCCGCCCCTGAGCTGACCCTGACAGCCTGTACGGGTGGATCCAGCTGGCGGGAAAGGCTGAGCATGCCCACGAGGTGTTCGCGCAGAGACGGGCGGCGAAGTCGGGGCGAGACGGGAAACCCACCCACCCTTCGGACACCGCAGGGAGGCCCGGACAACGTTCGTGGGAAGAGGAGAAGGAGCGCCGCTACGCGAAGGGGCCGTGCCTGTGCTGCGGCAAAGAGGGGCACCGCGCGGCGGCGTGCCCGAGGGGAAAGGGCGAGGACCGGCAGGGAAAGTCGACTGCGAAGTCCGCCTCGCTACAGAGAAAGATGAAAGCTGCAGTGGCTGACAGCGAGATGGAGAGCGTGCCTTTCTACGGGGACGAGGGCGAGCCTGAATTGTTGCCGTTACTTACTTACATAACGCTATTTACTTACTTTACGCTATTTACTTAACTTACGTTACTTACTTTACGCTATTTACTTACCTTAAGTTACTTACTTATCTTACGTTACTTACTTACTTTAAGATATTTACATAACACGTTACTTAACTTACGCTATTTACTTACTTTACGCTATTTACTTACCTTACCTTACTTACTTACCTTACCTTACTTACTTACTTTATGCTATTTACTTAACTTACGTTACTTACTTAACTTACGCTATTTACTTACTTTACGCTATTTACTTAACTTACGTTACTTTACGCTATTTACTTTCTTTACGCTATTTACTTATCTTACATTACTTACTTAATTTACGCTAAGTAAATAGCGTAAAGTAAGTAAATAGCGTTAAGTAAGTCCGTAACGTAAGCTAATATCTTACGTTACTTACTTTACGCTATTTACTTAACTTACGTTACTTACTTATCTTACGTTACTTACTTACTTTATGCTATTTAACTTACATTACTTACTTAACTTACGCTATTTAGTTACTTTACGCTATTTACTTAACTTACCTTACTTCCTTATCTTACCTTACTTACTTACTTTATGCTATTTACTTAACTTACGTTACTTACTTAACTTACGCTATTTACTTACTTTACGCTATTTACTTAACTTACGTTACTTTACGCTATTTACTGACTTTACGCTATTTACTTATCTTACGTTACTTATTTTACGCTAAGTAAATAGCGTAAAGTAAGTAAATAGCGTTAAGTAAGTCAGTAACGTAAGCTAATATCTTACGTTACTTAGTTTACGCTATTTACTTAACTTACGTTACTTACTTATCTTACGTTACTTACTTACTTTATGCTCTTTACTTAACTTACATTACTTAACTTACGCTATTTAGTTACTTTACGCTATTTTCTTAACTTGCGTTACTTACTTTACGCTATTTACTTACTTTACGCTATTTACTTGTCTTAAGTTACTTACTTTATGCTAAGTAAATAGCGTAAAGTAAGTAAATAGCGTAAAGTAAGTAATGTCATGTTCACCGTTTCAAAGTGCCTGGTACATTGTAACGCCTCGCATGCCATTTCCTTGGAGGGGGTTACTCTCAAGACCGGGTTGCTAATTCCACTCTACTGAGGTGTTATCTCTTGGCTGCTGTATTGGAATGTGTTTGGGTTAGGTCATGGAGTCAAGGTTGCTTTCCCAGGCGCAGGCTAACGGTTTCTAGCACCTGGGAAGGGGCGGTTGCCTTGGCCGGGCGAGGGAGGGGTTGCTTCTCAAGCAAGGGGATTTAGTTTGTATTTTCGCGCGCTTTTGCCAGACGTGCTATTCGTGGAAAGCGATGAGTCGAGCGAGGGAGAGCCCGACTCCACCATGCGGCGACCCGATAGAGCCCCTGTGGGAGAGCTCTCGGCGATCCAGGAGGAGGCGCGTTCGGGGTGGGAGGGCGATGCTGCCGGCATGAAAACCGCGCCAGAGACCACGGTCACGACCCCGGGCTCCCAGGGTGGAACTCGCGCCGCCGCCCGCCCCTGAGCTGACCCTGACAGCCTGTACGGGTGGATCCAGCTGGCGGGAAAGGCTGAGCATGCCCACGAGGTGTTCGCGCAGAGACGGGCGGCGAAGTCGGGGCGAGACGGGAAACCCACCCACCCTTCGGACACCGCAGGGAGGCCCGGACAACGTTCGTGGGAAGAGGAGAAGGAGCGCCGCTACGCGAAGGGGCCGTGCCTGTGCTGCGGCAAAGAGGGGCACCGCGCGGCGGCGTGCCCGAGGGGAAAGGGCGAGGACCGGCAGGGAAAGTCGACTGCGAAGTCCGCCTCGCTACAGAGAAAGATGAAAGCTGCAGTGGCTGACAGCGAGATGGAGAGCGTGCCTTTCTACGGGGACGAGGGCGAGCCTGAATTGTTGCCGTTACTTACTTACATAACGCTATTTACTTACTTTACGCTATTTACTTAACTTACGTTACTTACTTTACGCTATTTACTTACCTTAAGTTACTTACTTATCTTACGTTACTTACTTACTTTAAGATATTTACATAACACGTTACTTAACTTACGCTATTTACTTACTTTACGCTATTTACTTACCTTACCTTACTTACTTACCTTACCTTACTTACTTACTTTATGCTATTTACTTAACTTACGTTACTTACTTAACTTACGCTATTTACTTACTTTACGCTATTTACTTAACTTACGTTACTTTACGCTATTTACTTTCTTTACGCTATTTACTTATCTTACGTTACTTACTTAATTTACGCTAAGTAAATAGCGTAAAGTAAGTAAATAGCGTTAAGTAAGTCCGTAACGTAAGCTAATATCTTACGTTACTTACTTTACGCTATTTACTTAACTTACGTTACTTACTTATCTTACGTTACTTACTTACTTTATGCTATTTAACTTACATTACTTACTTAACTTACGCTATTTAGTTACTTTACGCTATTTACTTAACTTACCTTACTTCCTTATCTTACCTTACTTACTTACTTTAGGCTATTTACTTAACTTACGTTACTTACTTAACTTACGCTATTTACTTACTTTACGCTATTTACTTAACTTACGTTACTTTACGCTATTTACTGACTTTACGCTATTTACTTATCTTACGTTACTTATTTTACGCTAAGTAAATAGCGTAAAGTAAGTAAATAGCGTTAAGTAAGTCAGTAACGTAAGCTAATATCTTACGTTACTTAGTTTACGCTATTTACTTAACTTACGTTACTTACTTATCTTACGTTACTTACTTACTTTATGCTCTTTACTTAACTTACATTACTTAACTTACGCTATTTAGTTACTTTACGCTATTTTCTTAACTTGCGTTACTTACTTTACGCTATTTACTTACTTTACGCTATTTACTTGTCTTAAGTTACTTACTTTATGCTAAGTAAATAGCGTAAAGTAAGTAAATAGCGTAAAGTAAGTAATGTCATGTTCACCGTTTCAAAGTGCCTGGTACATTGTAACGCCTCGCATGCCATTTCCTTGGAGGGGGTTACTCTCAAGACCGGGTTGCTAATTCCACTCTACTGAGGTGTTATCTCTTGGCTGCTGTATTGGAATGTGTTTGGGTTAGGTCATGGAGTCAAGGTTGCTTTCCCAGGCGCAGGCTAACGGTTTCTAGCACCTGGGAAGGGGCGGTTGCCTTGGCCGGGCGAGGGAGGGGTTGCTTCTCAAGCAAGGGGATTTAGTTTGTATTTTCGCGCGCTTTTGCCAGACGTGCTATTCGTGGAAAGCGATGAGTCGAGCGAGGGAGAGCCCGACTCCACCATGCGGCGACCCGATAGAGCCCCTGTGGGAGAGCTCTCGGCGATCCAGGAGGAGGCGCGTTCGGGGTGGGAGGGCGATGCTGCCGGCATGAAAACCGCGCCAGAGACCACGGTCACGACCCCGGGCTCCCAGGGTGGAACTCGCGCCGCCGCCCGCCCCTGAGCTGACCCTGACAGCCTGTACGGGTGGATCCAGCTGGCGGGAAAGGCTGAGCATGCCCACGAGGTGTTCGCGCAGAGACGGGCGGCGAAGTCGGGGCGAGACGGGAAACCCACCCACCCTTCGGACACCGCAGGGAGGCCCGGACAACGTTCGTGGGAAGAGGAGAAGGAGCGCCGCTACGCGAAGGGGCCGTGCCTGTGCTGCGGCAAAGAGGGGCACCGCGCGGCGGCGTGCCCGAGGGGAAAGGGCGAGGACCGGCAGGGAAAGTCGACTGCGAAGTCCGCCTCGCTACAGAGAAAGATGAAAGCTGCAGTGGCTGACAGCGAGATGGAGAGCGTGCCTTTCTACGGGGACGAGGGCGAGCCTGAATTGTTGCCGTTACTTACTTACATAACGCTATTTACTTACTTTACGCTATTTACTTAACTTACGTTACTTACTTTACGCTATTTACTTACCTTAAGTTACTTACTTATCTTACGTTACTTACTTACTTTAAGATATTTACATAACACGTTACTTAACTTACGCTATTTACTTACTTTACGCTATTTACTTACCTTACCTTACTTACTTACCTTACCTTACTTACTTACTTTATGCTATTTACTTAACTTACGTTACTTACTTAACTTACGCTATTTACTTACTTTACGCTATTTACTTAACTTACGTTACTTTACGCTATTTACTTTCTTTACGCTATTTACTTATCTTACGTTACTTACTTAATTTACGCTAAGTAAATAGCGTAAAGTAAGTAAATAGCGTTAAGTAAGTCCGTAACGTAAGCTAATATCTTACGTTACTTACTTTACGCTATTTACTTAACTTACGTTACTTACTTATCTTACGTTACTTACTTACTTTATGCTATTTAACTTACATTACTTACTTAACTTACGCTATTTAGTTACTTTACGCTATTTACTTAACTTACCTTACTTCCTTATCTTACCTTACTTACTTACTTTATGCTATTTACTTAACTTACGTTACTTACTTAACTTACGCTATTTACTTACTTTACGCTATTTACTTAACTTACGTTACTTTACGCTATTTACTGACTTTACGCTATTTACTTATCTTACGTTACTTACTTATTTTACGCTAAGTAAATAGCGTAAAGTAAGTAAATAGCGTTAAGTAAGTCAGTAACGTAAGCTAATATCTTACGTTACTTAGTTTACGCTATTTACTTAACTTACGTTACTTACTTATCTTACGTTACTTACTTACTTTATGCTCTTTACTTAACTTACATTACTTAACTTACGCTATTTAGTTACTTTACGCTATTTTCTTAACTTGCGTTACTTACTTTACGCTATTTACTTACTTTACCCTATTTACTTGTCTTAAGTTACTTACTTTATGCTAAGTAAATAGCGTAAAGTAAGTAAATAGCGTAAAGTAAGTAATGTCATGTTCACCGTTTCAAAGTGCCTGGTACATTGTAACGCCTCGCATGCCATTTCCTTGGAGGGGGTTACTCTCAAGACCGGGTTGCTAATTCCACTCTACTGAGGTGTTATCTCTTGGCTGCTGTATTGGAATGTGTTTGGGTTAGGTCATGGAGTCAAGGTTGCTTTCCCAGGCGCAGGCTAACGGTTTCTAGCACCTGGGAAGGGGCGGTTGCCTTGGCCGGGCGAGGGAGGGGTTGCTTCTCAAGCAAGGGGATTTAGTTTGTATTTTCGCGCGCTTTTGCCAGACGTGCTATTCGTGGAAAGCGATGAGTCGAGCGAGGGAGAGCCCGACTCCACCATGCGGCGACCCGATAGAGCCCCTGTGGGAGAGCTCTCGGCGATCCAGGAGGAGGCGCGTTCGGGGTGGGAGGGCGATGCTGCCGGCATGAAAACCGCGCCAGAGACCACGGTCACGACCCCGGGCTCCCAGGGTGGAACTCGCGCCGCCGCCCGCCCCTGAGCTGACCCTGACAGCCTGTACGGGTGGATCCAGCTGGCGGGAAAGGCTGAGCATGCCCACGAGGTGTTCGCGCAGAGACGGGCGGCGAAGTCGGGGCGAGACGGGAAACCCACCCACCCTTCGGACACCGCAGGGAGGCCCGGACAACGTTCGTGGGAAGAGGAGAAGGAGCGCCGCTACGCGAAGGGGCCGTGCCTGTGCTGCGGCAAAGAGGGGCACCGCGCGGCGGCGTGCCCGAGGGGAAAGGGCGAGGACCGGCAGGGAAAGTCGACTGCGAAGTCCGCCTCGCTACAGAGAAAGATGAAAGCTGCAGTGGCTGACAGCGAGATGGAGAGCGTGCCTTTCTACGGGGACGAGGGCGAGCCTGAATTGTTGCCGTTACTTACTTACATAACGCTATTTACTTACTTTACGCTATTTACTTAACTTACGTTACTTACTTTACGCTATTTACTTACCTTAAGTTACTTACTTATCTTACGTTACTTACTTACTTTAAGATATTTACATAACACGTTACTTAACTTACGCTATTTACTTACTTTACGCTATTTACTTACCTTACCTTACTTACTTACCTTACCTTACTTACTTACTTTATGCTATTTACTTAACTTACGTTACTTACTTAACTTACGCTATTTACTTACTTTACGCTATTTACTTAACTTACGTTACTTTACGCTATTTACTTTCTTTACGCTATTTACTTATCTTACGTTACTTACTTAATTTACGCTAAGTAAATAGCGTAAAGTAAGTAAATAGCGTTAAGTAAGTCCGTAACGTAAGCTAATATCTTACGTTACTTACTTTACGCTATTTACTTAACTTACGTTACTTACTTATCTTACGTTACTTACTTACTTTATGCTATTTAACTTACATTACTTACTTAACTTACGCTATTTAGTTACTTTACGCTATTTACTTAACTTACCTTACTTCCTTATCTTACCTTACTTACTTACTTTATGCTATTTACTTAACTTACGTTACTTACTTAACTTACGCTATTTACTTACTTTACGCTATTTACTTAACTTACGTTACTTTACGCTATTTACTGACTTTACGCTATTTACTTATCTTACGTTACTTACTTATTTTACGCTAAGTAAATAGCGTAAAGTAAGTAAATAGCGTTAAGTAAGTCAGTAACGTAAGCTAATATCTTACGTTACTTAGTTTACGCTATTTACTTAACTTACGTTACTTACTTATCTTACGTTACTTACTTACTTTATGCTCTTTACTTAACTTACATTACTTAACTTACGCTATTTAGTTACTTTACGCTATTTTCTTAACTTGCGTTACTTACTTTACGCTATTTACTTACTTTACGCTATTTACTTGTCTTAAGTTACTTACTTTATGCTAAGTAAATAGCGTAAAGTAAGTAAATAGCGTAAAGTAAGTAATGTCATGTTCACCGTTTCAAAGTGCCTGGTACATTGTAACGCCTCGCATGCCATTTCCTTGGAGGGGGTTACTCTCAAGACCGGGTTGCTAATTCCACTCTACTGAGGTGTTATCTCTTGGCTGCTGTATTGGAATGTGTTTGGGTTAGGTCATGGAGTCAAGGTTGCTTTCCCAGGCGCAGGCTAACGGTTTCTAGCACCTGGGAAGGGGCGGTTGCCTTGGCCGGGCGAGGGAGGGGTTGCTTCTCAAGCAAGGGGATTTAGTTTGTATTTTCCGCTGCGCTTTTGCCAGACGTGCTATTCGTGGAAAGCGATGAGTCGAGCGAGGGAGAGCCCGACTCCACCATGCGGCGACCCGATAGAGCCCTGTGGGAGAGCTCTCGGCGATCCAGGAGGAGGCGCGTTCGGGGTGGGAGGGCGATGCTGCCGGCATGAAAACCGCGCCAGAGACCACGGTCACGACCCCGGGCTCCCAGGGTGGAACTCGCAGCCGCCGCCCGCCCCTGAGCTGACCCTGACAGCCTGTACGGGTGGATCCAGCTGGCGGGAAAGGGCTGAGCATGCCCACGAGGTGTTCGCGCAGAGACGGGCGGCGAAGTCGGGGCGAGACGGGAAACCCACCCACCCTTCGGACACCGCAGGGAGGCCCGGACAACGTTCGTGGGAAGAGGAGAAGGAGCGCCGCTACGCGAAGGGGCCGTGCCTGTGCTGCGGCAAAGAGGGGCACCGCGCGGCGGCGTGCCCGAGGGGGAAAGGGCGAGGACCGGCAGGGAAAGTCGACTGCGAAGTCCGCCTCGCTACAGAGAAAGATGAAAGCTGCAGTGGCTGACAGCGAGATGGAGAGCGTGCCTTTCTACGGGGACGAGGGCGAGCCTGAATTGTTGCCGTTACTTACTTACATAACGCTATTTACTTACTTTACGCTATTTACTTAACTTACGTTACTTACTTTACGCTATTTACTTACCTTAAGTTACTTACTTATCTTACGTTACTTACTTACTTTAAGATATTTACATAACACGTTACTTAACTTACGCTATTTACTTACTTTACGCTATTTACTTACCTTACCTTACTTACTTACCTTACCTTACTTACTTACTTTATGCTATTTACTTAACTTACGTTACTTACTTAACTTACGCTATTTACTTACTTTACGCTATTTACTTAACTTACGTTACTTTACGCTATTTACTTTCTTTACGCTATTTACTTATCTTACGTTACTTACTTAATTTACGCTAAGTAAATAGCGTAAAGTAAGTAAATAGCGTTAAGTAAGTCCGTAACGTAAGCTAATATCTTACGTTACTTACTTTACGCTATTTACTTAACTTACGTTACTTACTTATCTTACGTTACTTACTTACTTTATGCTATTTAACTTACATTACTTACTTAACTTACGCTATTTAGTTACTTTACGCTATTTACTTAACTTACCTTACTTCCTTATCTTACCTTACTTACTTACTTTATGCTATTTACTTAACTTACGTTACTTACTTAACTTACGCTATTACTTACTTTACGCTATTTACTTAACTTACGTTACTTTACGCTATTTACTGACTTTACGCTATTTACTTATCTTACGTTACTTACTTATTTTACGCTAAGTAAATAGCGTAAAGTAAGTAAATAGCGTTAAGTAAGTCAGTAACGTAAGCTAATATCTTACGTTACTTAGTTTACGCTATTTACTTAACTTACGTTACTTACTTATCTTACGTTACTTACTTACTTTATGCTCTTTACTTAACTTACATTACTTAACTTACGCTATTTAGTTACTTTACGCTATTTTCTTAACTTGCGTTACTTACTTTACGCTATTTACTTACTTTACCCTATTTACTTGTCTTAAGTTACTTACTTTATGCTAAGTAAATAGCGTAAAGTAAGTAAATAGCGTAAAGTAAGTAATGTCATGTTCACCGTTTCAAAGTGCCTGGTACATTGTAACGCCTCGCATGCCATTTCCTTGGAGGGGGTTACTCTCAAGACCGGGTTGCTAATTCCACTCTACTGAGGTGTTATCTCTTGGCTGCTGTATTGGAATGTGTTTGGGTTAGGTCATGGAGTCAAGGTTGCTTTCCCAGGCGCAGGCTAACGGTTTCTAGCACCTGGGAAGGGGCGGTTGCCTTGGCCGGGCGAGGGAGGGGTTGCTTCTCAAGCAAGGGGATTTAGTTTGTATTTTCGCGCGCTTTTGCCAGACGTGCTATTCGTGGAAAGCGATGAGTCGAGCGAGGGAGAGCCCGACTCCACCATGCGGCGACCCGATAGAGCCCCTGTGGGAGAGCTCTCGGCGATCCAGGAGGAGGCGCGTTCGGGGTGGGAGGGCGATGCTGCCGGCATGAAAACCGCGCCAGAGACCACGGTCACGACCCCGGGCTCCCAGGGTGGAACTCGCGCCGCCGCCCGCCCCTGAGCTGACCCTGACAGCCTGTACGGGTGGATCCAGCTGGCGGGAAAGGCTGAGCATGCCCACGAGGTGTTCGCGCAGAGACGGGCGGCGAAGTCGGGGCGAGACGGGAAACCCACCCACCCTTCGGACACCGCAGGGAGGCCCGGACAACGTTCGTGGGAAGAGGAGAAGGAGCGCCGCTACGCGAAGGGGCCGTGCCTGTGCTGCGGCAAAGAGGGGCACCGCGCGGCGGCGTGCCCGAGGGGAAAGGGCGAGGACCGGCAGGGAAAGTCGACTGCGAAGTCCGCCTCGCTACAGAGAAAGATGAAAGCTGCAGTGGCTGACAGCGAGATGGAGAGCGTGCCTTTCTACGGGGACGAGGGCGAGCCTGAATTGTTGCCGTTACTTACTTACATAACGCTATTTACTTACTTTACGCTATTTACTTAACTTACGTTACTTACTTTACGCTATTTACTTACCTTAAGTTACTTACTTATCTTACGTTACTTACTTACTTTAAGATATTTACATAACACGTTACTTAACTTACGCTATTTACTTACTTTACGCTATTTACTTACCTTACCTTACTTACTTACCTTACCTTACTTACTTACTTTATGCTATTTACTTAACTTACGTTACTTACTTAACTTACGCTATTTACTTACTTTACGCTATTTACTTAACTTACGTTACTTTACGCTATTTACTTTCTTTACGCTATTTACTTATCTTACGTTACTTACTTAATTTACGCTAAGTAAATAGCGTAAAGTAAGTAAATAGCGTTAAGTAAGTCCGTAACGTAAGCTAATATCTTACGTTACTTACTTTACGCTATTTACTTAACTTACGTTACTTACTTATCTTACGTTACTTACTTACTTTATGCTATTTAACTTACATTACTTACTTAACTTACGCTATTTAGTTACTTTACGCTATTTACTTAACTTACCTTACTTCCTTATCTTACCTTACTTACTTACTTTATGCTATTTACTTAACTTACGTTACTTACTTAACTTACGCTATTTACTTACTTTACGCTATTTACTTAACTTACGTTACTTTACGCTATTTACTGACTTTACGCTATTTACTTATCTTACGTTACTTACTTATTTTACGCTAAGTAAATAGCGTAAAGTAAGTAAATAGCGTTAAGTAAGTCAGTAACGTAAGCTAATATCTTACGTTACTTAGTTTACGCTATTTACTTAACTTACGTTACTTACTTATCTTACGTTACTTACTTACTTTATGCTCTTTACTTAACTTACATTACTTAACTTACGCTATTTAGTTACTTTACGCTATTTTCTTAACTTGCGTTACTTACTTTACGCTATTTACTTACTTTACCCTATTTACTTGTCTTAAGTTACTTACTTTATGCTAAGTAAATAGCGTAAAGTAAGTAAATAGCGTAAAGTAAGTAATGTCATGTTCACCGTTTCAAAGTGCCTGGTACATTGTAACGCCTCGCATGCCATTTCCTTGGAGGGGGTTACTCTCAAGACCGGGTTGCTAATTCCACTCTACTGAGGTGTTATCTCTTGGCTGCTGTATTGGAATGTGTTTGGGTTAGGTCATGGAGTCAAGGTTGCTTTCCCAGGCGCAGGCTAACGGTTTCTAGCACCTGGGAAGGGCGGTTGCCTTGGCCGGGCGAGGGAGGGGTTGCTTCTCAGCAAGGGGATTTAGTTTGTATTTTCGCGCGCTTTTGCCAGACGTGCTATTCGTGGAAAGCGATGAGTCGAGCGAGGGAGAGCCCGACTCCACCATGCGGCGACCCGATAGAGCCCCTGTGGGAGAGCTCTCGGCGATCCAGGAGGAGGCGCGTTCGGGGTGGGAGGGCGATGCTGCCGGCATGAAAACCGCGCCAGAGACCACGGTCACGACCCCGGGCTCCCAGGGTGGAACTCGCGCCGCCGCCCGCCCCTGAGCTGACCCTGACAGCCTGTACGGGTGGATCCAGCTGGCGGGAAAGGCTGAGCATGCCCACGAGGTGTTCGCGCAGAGACGGGCGGCGAAGTCGGGGCGAGACGGGAAACCCACCCACCCTTCGGACACCGCAGGGAGGCCCGGACAACGTTCGTGGGAAGAGGAGAAGGAGCGCCGCTACGCGAAGGGGCCGTGCCTGTGCTGCGGCAAAGAGGGGCACCGCGCGGCGGCGTGCCCGAGGGGAAAGGGCGAGGACCGGCAGGGAAAGTCGACTGCGAAGTCCGCCTCGCTACAGAGAAAGATGAAAGCTGCAGTGGCTGACAGCGAGATGGAGAGCGTGCCTTTCTACGGGGACGAGGGCGAGCCTGAATTGTTTGCCGTTACTTACTTACTTTACGCTATTTACTTAACTTACGTTACTTTACGCTATTTACTGACTTTACGCTATTTACTTATCTTGCGTTACTTACTTAATTTACGCTAAGTAAATAGCGTAAAGTAAGTAAATAGCGTTAAGTAAGTCAGTAACGTAAGCTAATATCTTACGTTACTTAGTTTACGCTATTAACTTACGTTACTTACTTATCTTACGTTACTTACTTACTTTATGCTATTTAACTTACATTACTTACTTAACTTATGCTATTTAGTTACTTTACGCTATTTACTTAACTTACGTTACTTACTTTACGCTATTTACTTACCTTAAGTTACTTACTTTCTCTTTACGTTACTTACTTACTTTAAGATATTTACATAACACGTTACTTAACTTACGCTATTTACTTACTTTACGCTATTTACTTACCTTACCTTACTTACTTACCTTACCTTACTTACTTACTTTATGCTATTTACTTAACTTACGTTACTTACTTATCTTACGTTACTTACTTACTTTATGCTATTTAACTTACATTACTTACTTAATTTACGCTATTTAGTTACTTTACGCTATTTACTTAACTTACCTTACTTCCTTATCTTACCTTACTTACTTACTTTATGCTATTTACTTAACTTACGTTACTTACTTAACTTACGCTATTTACTTACTTTACGCTATTTACTTAACTTACGTTACTTTACGCTATTTACTTTCTTTACGCTATTTACTTATCTTACGTTACTTACTTAATTTACGCTAAGTAAATAGCGTAAAGTAAGTAAATAGCGTTAAGTAAGTCCGTAACGTAAGCTAATATCTTACGTTACTTACTTTACGCTATTTACTTAACTTACGTTACTTACTTATCTTACGTTACTTACTTACTTTATGCTATTTAACTTACATTACTTACTTAACTTACGCTATTTAGTTACTTTACGCTATTTACTTAACTTACCTTACTTCCTTATCTTACCTTACTTACTTACTTTATGCTATTTACTTAACTTACGTTACTTACTTAACTTACGCTATTTACTTACTTTACGCTATTTACTTAACTTACGTTACTTTACGCTATTTACTGACTTTACGCTATTTACTTATCTTACGTTACTTACTTAATTTACGCTAAGTAAATAGCGTAAAGTAAGTAAATAGTGTTAAGTAAGTCAGTAACGTAAGCTAATATCTTACGTTACTTACTTTACGCTATTTACTAAACTTACGTTACTTACTTATCTTACGTTACTTACTTACTTTATGCTCTTTACTTAACTTACATTACTTACTTAACTTACGCTATTTAGTTACTTTACGCTATTTTCTTAACTTACGTTACTTACTTTACGCTATTTACTTACCTTAAGTTACTTACTTATCTTACGTTACTTACTTACTTTAAGATATTTACATAACACGTTACTTAACTTACGCTATTTACTTACTTTACGCTATTTACTTACCTTACCTTACTTACTTACCTTACCTTACTTACTTACTTTATGCTATTTACTTAACTTACGTTACTTACTTATCTTACGTTACTTACTTACTTTATGCTATTTAACTTACATTACTTACTTAATTTACGCTATTTAGTTACTTTACGCTATTTACTTAACTTACCTTACTTCCTTATCTTACCTTACTTACTTACTTTATGCTATTTACTTAACTTACGTTACTTACTTAACTTACGCTATTTACTTACTTTACGCTATTTACTTAACTTACGTTACTTTACGCTATTTACTTTCTTTACGCTATTTACTTATCTTACGTTACTTACTTAATTTACGCTAAGTAAATAGCGTAAAGTAAGTAAATAGCGTTAAGTAAGTCCGTAACGTAAGCTAATATCTTACGTTACTTACTTTACGCTATTTACTTAACTTACGTTACTTACTTATCTTACGTTACTTACTTACTTTATGCTATTTAACTTACATTACTTACTTAACTTACGCTATTTAGTTACTTTACGCTATTTACTTAACTTACCTTACTTCCTTATCTTACCTTACTTACTTACTTTATGCTATTTACTTAACTTACGTTACTTACTTAACTTACGCTATTTACTTACTTTACGCTATTTACTTAACTTATGTTACTTTACGCTATTTACTGACTTTACGTTATTTACTTATCTTACGTTACTTACTTAATTTACGCTAAGTAAATAGCGTAAAGTAAGTAAATAGCGTTAAGTAAGTCAGTAACGTAAGCTAATATCTTACGTTACTTACTTTACGCTATTTACTTAACTTACGTTACTTACTTATCTTACGTTACTTACTTTATGCTCTTTACTTAACTTACATTACTTACTTAACTTATGCTATTTAGTTACTTTACGCTATTTACTTAACTTACGTTACTTTACGCTATTTACTGACTTTACGCTATTTACTTATCTTACGTTACTTACTTATTTTACGCTAAGTAAATAGCGTCAAGTAAGTAAATAGCGTTAAGTAAGTCAGTAACGTAAGCTAATATCTTACGTTACTTAGTTTACGCTATTTACTTAACTTACGTTACTTACTTATCTTACGTTACTTACTTACTTTATGCTATTTACTTAACTTACATTACTTACTTAACTTACGCTATTTAGTTACTTTACGCTATTTTCTTAACTTGCGTTACTTACTTTACGCTATTTACTTACTTTACGCTATTTACTTGTCTTAAGTTACTTACTTACTTTACGCTAAGTAAATAGCGTAAAGTAAGTAAATAGCGTAAAGTAAGTAATGTCATGTTCACCGTTTCAAAGTGCCTGGTACATTGTAACGCCTCGCATGCCATTTCCTTGGAGGGGGATACTCTCATGAGCGGGTTGCTAATTCCACTCTACTGAGGTGTTATCTCTTGGCTGCTGTATTGGAATGTGTTTGGGTTATGTCATGGAGTCAAGGTTGCTTTCCCAGGCGCAGGCTAACAGTTTCTAGCACCTGGGAAGGGGCGGTTGCCTTGGCCGGGCGAGGGAGGGGTTGCTTCTCAAGCAAGGGGATTTAGTTTGTATTTTCGCGCGCTTTTGCCAGACGTACTATTCGTGGAAAGCGGTGAGTCGAGCGAGGGAGAGCCCGACTCCACCATGCGGCGACCCAATAGAGCCCCTGTGGGAGAGCTCTCGGCGATCCAGGAGGAGGCGCGTTCGGGGTGGGAGGGCGATGCTGCCAGCATGAAAACCGCGCCAGAGACCACGGTCACGACCCCGGGCTCCCAGGGTGGAACTCGCGCCGCCGCCCGCCCCTGAGCTGACCCTGACAGCCTGTACGGGTGGATCCAGCTGGCGGGAAAGGCTGAGCATGCCCACGAGGTGTTCGCGCAGAGACGGGCGGCGAAGTCGGGGCGAGACGGGAAACCCACCCACCCTTCGGACACCGCAGGGAGGCCCGGACAACGTTCGTGGGAAGAGGAGAAGGAGCGCCGCTACGCGAAGGGGCCGTGCCTGTGCTG
>NW_026948367.1:0-96729 GCF_035149785.1 Candoia aspera
TGAACACCGCCATGAGATTCGGGGTGGAATGTAAGGGTTAGGTATGCTTTTGCATGCTGGATTTGGGACGGCACAAATTTTGGCCCAGAAATCAAAAAATTCCTGACCCCGGGGTCAGGAAAACCTCACGGGGTGAGCCGGGCGGAATCAGGCCGAATGCAAAAATGAACACCGCCATGAGATTCGGGGTGGAATGTAAGGGTTAGGTATGCTTTTGCATGCTGGATTTGGGACGGCACAAATTTTGGCCCAGAAATCAAAAAATTCCTGACCCCGGGGTCAGGAAAACCTCATGGGGTGAGCCTGGCGGAATCAGGCCGAATGGAAAAATGAACACCGCCATGAGTTTTGGGGTGGAATTTAAGGGTTAGGTGTCCTTTTGCATGCTGGATTTGGGACGGCACAATTTTTGGCCCAGAAATCAAAAAATTCCTGACCCCGGGGTCAGGAAAACCTCACGGGGTGAGCCGGGCGGAATCAGGCCGAATGCAAAAATGAACACCGCCATGAGATTCGGGGTGGAATGTAAGGGTTAGGTGTGCTTTTGCATGCTGGATTTGGGACGGCACAAATTTTGGCCCAGAAATCAAAAAATTCCTGACCCCGGGGTCAGGAAAACCTCACGGGGAGAGCCGGGCGGAATCAGGCCGAATGCAAAAATGAACACCGCCATGAGTTTCGGGGTGGAATGTAAGGGTTAGGTGTGCTTTTGCATGCTGGATTTGGGACGGCACAAATTTTGGCCCAGAAATCAAAAAATTCCTGACCCCGGGGTCAGGAAAACCTCACGGGGTGAGCCGGGCGGAATCAGGCCGAATGCAAAAATGAACACCGCCATGAGTTTCGGGGTGGAATGTAAGGGTTAGGTGTGCTTTTGCATGCTGGATTTGGGACGGCACAAATTTTGGCCCAGAAATCAAGAAATTCCTGACCCCGGGGTCAGGAAAACCTCACGGGGTGAGCGTGGCGGAATTAGGCCGAATGGAAAAATGAACACCGCCATGAGTTTTGGGGTGGAATTTAAGGGTTAGGTGTGCTTTTGCATGCTGGATTTGGGACGGCACAATTTTTACCCCAGGAATCAAAAAATTCAAGACCCCGGGGTCAGGAAAAGCTCACCTGGTGAGCCGGGCGGAATCAGGCCGAATGCAAAAATGAACACCGCCATGAGATTCGGGGTGGAATGTAAGGGTTAGGTATGCTTTTGCATGCTGGATTTGGGACGGCACAAATTTTGGCCCAGAAATCAAAAAATTCCTGACCCCGGGGTCAGGAAAACCTCACGGGGTGAGCCGGGCGGAATCAGGCCGAATGCAAAAATGAACACCGCCATGAGTTTCGGGGTGGAATGTAAGGGTTAGGTGGCCTTTTGCATGCTGGATTTGGGACGGCACAATTTTTGGCCCAGAAATCAAAAAATTCCTGACCCCGGGGTCAGGAAAACCTCACGGGGTGAGCCGGGCGGAATCAGGCCGAATGCAAAAATGAACACCGCCATGAGATTCGGGGTGGAATGTAAGGGTTAGGTATGCTTTTGCATGCTGGATTTGGGACGGCACAAATTTTGGCCCAGAAATCAAAAAATTCCTGACCCCGGGGTCAGGAAAACCTCATGGGGTGAGCCTGGCGGAATCAGGCCGAATGGAAAAATGAACACCGCCATGAGTTTTGGGGTGGAATTTAAGGGTTAGGTGTGCTTTTGCATGCTGGATTTGGGACGGCACAATTTTTACCCCAGGAATCAAAAAATTCCTGACCCCGGGGTCAGGAAAACCTCACGGGGTGAGCCGGGCAGAATCAGGCCGAATGCAAAAATGAACACCGCCATGAGTTTCGGGGTGGAATGTAAGGGTTAGGTGTCCTTTTGCATGCTGGATTTGGGACGGCACAATTTTTGGCCCAGAAATCAAAAAATTCCTGACCCCGGGGTCAGGAAAACCTCACGGGGTGAGCCGGGCGGAATCAGGCCGAATGCAAAAATGAACACCGCCATGAGATTCGGGGTGGAATGTAAGGGTGAGGTATGCTTTTGCATGCTTGATTTGGGACGGCACAAATTTTGGCCCAGAAATCAAAAAATTCCTGACCCCGGGGTCAGGAAAACCTCACTGGGTGAGCCGGGCGGAATCAGGCCGAATGGAAAAATGAACACCGCCATGAGATTCGGGGTGGAATGTAAGGGTTAGGTATGCTTTTGCATGCTGGATTTGGGACGGCACAAATTTTGGCCCAGAAATCAAAAAATTCCTGACCCCGGGGTCAGGAAAACCTCACGGGGTGAGCCGGGCGGAATCAGGCCGAATGCAAAAATGAACACCGCCATGAGATTCGGGGTGGAATGTAAGGGTTAGGTATGCTTTTGCATGCTGGATTTGGGACGGCACAAATTTTGGCCCAGAAATCAAAAAATTCCTGACCCCGGGGTCAGGAAAACCTCATGGGGTGAGCCTGGCGGAATCAGGCCGAATGGAAAAATGAACACCGCCATGAGTTTTGGGGTGGAATTTAAGGGTTAGGTGTCCTTTTGCATGCTGGATTTGGGACGGCACAATTTTTGGCCCAGAAATCAAAAAATTCCTGACCCCGGGGTCAGGAAAACCTCACGGGGTGAGCCGGGCGGAATCAGGCCGAATGCAAAAATGAACACCGCCATGAGATTCGGGGTGGAATGTAAGGGTTAGGTGTGCTTTTGCATGCTGGATTTGGGACGGCACAAATTTTGGCCCAGAAATCAAAAAATTCCTGACCCCGGGGTCAGGAAAACCTCACGGGGAGAGCCGGGCGGAATCAGGCCGAATGCAAAAATGAACACCGCCATGAGTTTCGGGGTGGAATGTAAGGGTTAGGTGTGCTTTTGCATGCTGGATTTGGGACGGCACAAATTTTGGCCCAGAAATCAAAAAATTCCTGACCCCGGGGTCAGGAAAACCTCACGGGGTGAGCGTGGGGGAATTAGGCCGAATGGAAAAATGAACACCGCCATGAGTTTTGGGGTGGAATTTAAGGGTTAGGTGTGCTTTTGCATGCTGGATTTGGGACGGCACAATTTTTACCCCAGGAATCAAAAAATTCAAGACCCCGGGGTCAGGAAAACCTCACGGGGTGAGCCGGGCGGAATCAGGCCGAATGCAAAAATGAACACCGCCATGAGATTTGGGGTGGAATGTAAGGGTTAGGTATGCTTTTGCATGCTGGATTTGGGACGCTACAAATTTTGGCCCAGAAATCAAAAAATTCCTGACCCCGGGGTCAGGAAAACCTCACGGGGTGAGCCGGGCGGAATCAGGCCGAATGCAAAAATGAACACCGCCATGAGTTTCGGGGTGGAATGTAAGGGTTAGGTGTCCTTTTGCATGCTGGATTTGGGACGGCACAATTTTTGGCCCAGAAATCAAAAAATTCCTGACCCCGGGGTCAGGAAAACCTCACGGGGTGTGCCGGGCGGAATCAGGCCGAATGCAAAAATGAACACCGCCATGAGATTCGGGGTGGAATGTAAGGGTTAGGTATGCTTTTGCATGCTGGATTTGGGACGGCACAAATTTTGGCCCAGAAATCAAAAAATTCCTGACCCCGGGGTCAGGAAAACCTCATGGGGTGAGCCTGGCGGAATCAGGCCGAATGGAAAAATGAACACCGCCATGAGTTTTGGGGTGGAATTTAAGGGTTAGGTGTGCTTTTGCATGCTGGATTTGGGACGGCACAATTTTTACCCCAGGAATCAAAAAATTCCTGACCCCGGGGTCAGGAAAACCTCACGGGGTGAGCCGGGCAGAATCAGGCCGAATGCAAAAATGAACACCGCCATGAGTTTCGGGGTGGAATGTAAGGGTTAGGTGTCCTTTTGCATGCTGGATTTGGGACGGCACAATTTTTGGCCCAGAAATCAAAAAATTCCTGACCCCGGGGTCAGGAAAACCTCACGGGGTGAGCCGGGCGGAATCAGGCCGAATGCAAAAATGAACACCGCCATGAGTTTCGGGGTGGAATGTAAGGGTTAGGTGTGCTTTTGCATGCTGGATTTGGGACGGCACAAATTTTGGCCCAGAAATCAAGAAATTCCTGACCCCGGGGTCAGGAAAACCTCACGGGGTGAGCGTGGCGGAATTAGGCCGAATGGAAAAATGAACACCGCCATGAGTTTTGGGGTGGAATTTAAGGGTTAGGTGTGCTTTTGCATGCTGGATTTGGGACGGCACAATTTTTACCCCAGGAATCAAAAAATTCAAGACCCCGGGGTCAGGAAAACCTCACCTGGTGAGCCGGGCGGAATCAGGCCGAATGCAAAAATGAACACCGCCATGAGATTCGGGGTGGAATGTAAGGGTTAGGTATGCTTTTGCATGCTGGATTTGGGACGGCACAAATTTTGGCCCAGAAATCAAAAAATTCCTGACCCCGGGGTCAGGAAAACCTCACGGGGTGAGCCGGGCGGAATCAGGCCGAATGCAAAAATGAACACCGCCATGGGTTTCGGGGTGGAATGTAAGGGTTAGGTGGCCTTTTGCATGCTGGATTTGGGACGGCACAATTTTTGGCCCAGAAATCAAAAAATTCCTGACCCCGGGGTCAGGAAAACCTCACGGGGTGAGCCGGGCGGAATCAGGCCGAATGCAAAAATGAACACCGCCATGAGATTCGGGGTGGAATGTAAGGGTTAGGTATGCTTTTGCATGCTGGATTTGGGACGGCACAAATTTTGGCCCAGAAATCAAAAAATTCCTGACCCCGGGGTCAGGAAAACCTCATGGGGTGAGCCTGGCGGAATCAGGCCGAATGGAAAAATGAACACCGCCATGAGTTTTGGGGTGGAATTTAAGGGTTAGGTGTGCTTTTGCATGCTGGATTTGGGACGGCACAATTTTTACCCCAGGAATCAAAAAATTCCTGACCCCGGGGTCAGGAAAACCTCACGGGGTGAGCCGGGCAGAATCAGGCCGAATGCAAAAATGAACACCGCCATGAGTTTCGGGGTGGAATGTAAGGGTTAGGTGTCCTTTTGCATGCTGGATTTGGGACGGCACAATTTTTGGCCCAGAAATCAAAAAATTCCTGACCCCGGGGTCAGGAAAACCTCACGGGGTGAGCCGGGCGGAATCAGGCCGAATGCAAAAATGAACACCGCCATGAGATTCGGGGTGGAATGTAAGGGTTAGGTATGCTTTTGCATGCTGGATTTGGGACGGCACAAATTTTGGCCCAGAAATCAAAAAATTCCTGACCCCGGGGTCAGGAAAACCTCACTGGGTGAGCCGGGCGGAATCAGGCCGAATGGAAAAATGAACACCGCCATGAGATTCGGGGTGGAATGTAAGGGTTAGGTATGCTTTTGCATGCTGGATTTGGGACGGCACAAATTTTGGCCCAGAAATCAAAAAATTCCTGACCCCGGGGTCAGGAAAACCTCACGGGGTGAGCCGGGCGGAATCAGGCCGAATGCAAAAATGAACACCGCCATGAGTTTCGGGGTGGAATATAAGGGTTAGGTATGCTTTTGCATGCTGGATTTGGGACGGCACAATTTTTGGCCCAGAAATCAAAAAATTCCTGACCCCGGGGTCAGGAAAACCTCACGGGGTGAGCCGGGCGGAATCAGGCCGAATGCAAAAATGAACACCGCCATGAGATTCGGGGTGGAATGTAAGGGTTAGGTGTGCTTTTGCATGATGGATTTGGGACGGCACAATTTTTGGCCCAGAAATCAAAAAATTCCTGACCCCGGGGTCAGGAAAACCTCACGGGGTGAGCCGGGCGGAATCAAGCCGAATGCAAAAATGAACACCGCCATGAGATTCGGGGTGGAATGTAAGGGTTAGGTATGCTTTTGCATGCTGGATTTGGGACGGCACAAATTTTGGCCCAGAAATCAAAAAATTCCTGACCCCGGGGTCAGGAAAACCTCATGGGGTGAGCCTGGCGGAATCAGGCCGAATGCAAAAATGAACACCGCCATGAGTTTCGGGGTGGAATGTAAGGGTTAGGTGTGCTTTTGCATGCTGGATTTGGGACGGCACAAATTTTGGCCCAGAAATCAAGAAATTCCTGACCCTGGGGTCAGGAAAACCTCACGGGGTGAGCGTGGCGGAATTAGGCCGAATGGAAAAATGAACACCGCCATGAGTTTTGGGGTGGAATTTAAGGGTTAGGTGTGCTTTTGCATGCTGGATTTGGGACGGCACAATTTTTACCCCAGGAATCAAAAAATTCAAGACCCCGGGGTCAGGAAAACCTCACCTGGTGAGCCGGGCGGAATCAGGCCGAATGCAAAAATGAACACCGCCATGAGATTCGGGGTGGAATGTAAGGGTTAGGTATGCTTTTGCATGCTGGATTTGGGACGGCACAAATTTTGGCCCAGAAATCAAAAAATTCCTGACCCCGGGGTCAGGAAAACCTCACGGGGTGAGCCGGGCGGAATCAGGCCGAATGCAAAAATGAACACCGCCATGAGTTTCGGGGTGGAATGTAAGGGTTAGGTGGCCTTTTGCATGCTGGATTTGGGACGGCACAATTTTTGGCCCAGAAATCAAAAAATTCCTGACCCCGGGGTCAGGAAAACCTCACGGGGTGAGCCGGGCGGAATCAGGCCGAATGCAAAAATGAACACCGCCATGAGATTCGGGGTGGAATGTAAGGGTTAGGTATGCTTTTGCATGCTGGATTTGGGACGGCACAAATTTTGGCCCAGAAATCAAAAAATTCCTGACCCCGGGGTCAGGAAAACCTCATGGGGTGAGCCTGGCGGAATCAGGCCGAATGGAAAAATGAACACCGCCATGAGTTTTGGGGTGGAATTTAAGGGTTAGGTGTGCTTTTGCATGCTGGATTTGGGACGGCACAATTTTTACCCCAGGAATCAAAAAATTCCTGACCCCGGGGTCAGGAAAACCTCACGGGGTGAGCCGGGCAGAATCAGGCCGAATGCAAAAATGAACACCGCCATGAGTTTCGGGGTGGAATGTAAGGGTTAGGTGTCCTTTTGCATGCTGGATTTGGGACGGCACAATTTTTGGCCCAGAAATCAAAAAATTCCTGACCCCGGGGTCAGGAAAACCTCACGGGGTGAGCCGGGCGGAATCAGGCCGAATGCAAAAATGAACACCGCCATGAGATTCGGGGTGGAATGTAAGGGTTAGGTATGCTTTTGCATGCTGGATTTGGGACGGCACAAATTTTGGCCCAGAAATCAAAAAAATTCCTGACCCCGGGGTCAGGAAAACCTCACTGGGTGAGCCGGGCGGAATCAGGCCGAATGGAAAAATGAACACCGCCATGAGATTCGGGGTGGAATGTAAGGGTTAGGTATGCTTTTGCATGCTGGATTTGGGACGGCACAAATTTTGGCCCAGAAATCAAAAAATTCCTGACCCCGGGGTCAGGAAAACCTCACGGGGTGAGCCGGGCGGAATCAGGCCGAATGCAAAAATGAACACCGCCATGAGTTTCGGGGTGGAATATAAGGGTTAGGTATGCTTTTGCATGCTGGATTTGGACGGCACAATTTTTGGCCCAGAAATCAAAAAATTCCTGACCCCGGGGTCAGGAAAACTCACGGGGTGAGCCGGGCGGAATCAGGCCGATGCAAAAATGAACACCGCCATGAGATTCGGGGTGGAATGTAAGGGTTAGGTGTGCTTTTGCATGATGGATTTGGGACGGCACAATTTTTGGCCCAGAAATCAAAAAATTCCTGACCCCGGGGTCAGGAAAACCTCACGGGGTGAGCCGGGCGGAATCAAGCCGAATGCAAAAATGAACACCGCCATGAGATTCGGGGTGGAATGTAAGGGTTAGGTATGCTTTTGCATGCTGGATTTGGGACGGCACAAATTTTGGCCCAGAAATCAAAAAATTCCTGACCCCGGGGTCAGGAAAACCTCATGGGGTGAGCCTGGCGGAATCAGGCCGAATGGAAAAATGAACACCGCCATGAGTTTTGGGGTGGAATTTAAGGGTTAGGTGTCCTTTTGCATGCTGGATTTGGGACGGCACAATTTTTGGCCCAGAAATCAAAAAATTCCTGACCCCGGGGTCAGGAAAACCTCACGGGGTGTGCCGGGCGGAATCAGGCCGAAAGCAAAAATGAACACCGCCATGAGATTCGGGGTGGAATGTAAGGGTTAGGTATGCTTTTGCATGCTGGATTTGGGACGGCACAAATTTTGGCCCAGAAATCAAAAAATTCCTGACCCCGGGGTCAGGAAAACCTCACGGGGTGAGCCGGGCGGAATCAGGCCAAATGCAAAAATGAGCACCGCCATGAGATTCGGGGTGGAATGTAAGGGTTAGGTGTCCTTTTGCATGCTGGATTTGGGACGGCCCAATTTTTGGCCCAGAAATCAAATAATTCCTGACCCCGGGGTCAGGAAAACCTCACGGGGTGAGCCTGGCGGAATCAGGCCGAATGCAAAAATGAACACCGCCATGAGTTTTGGGGTGGAATTTAAGGGTTAGGTGTGCTTTTGCATGCTGGATTTGGGACGGCACAATTTTTACCCCAGGAATCAAAAAATTCCTGACCCCGGGGTCAGGAAAACCTCACGGGGTGAGCCAGGCAGAATCAGGCCGAATGCAAAAATGAACACCGCCATGAGTTTCGGGGTGGAATGTAAGGGTTAGGTATGCTTTTGCATGCTGGATTTGGGACGGCACAATTTTTGGCCCAGAAATCAAAAAATTCCTGACCCCGGGGTCAGGAAAACCTCACGGGGTGAGCCGGGCGGAATCAGGCCGAAAGCAAAAATGAACACCGCCATGAGATTCGGGGTGGAATGTAAGGGTTAGGTATGCTTTTGCATGCTGGATTTGGGACGGCACAAATTTTGGCCCAGAAATCAAAAAATTCCTGACCCCGGGGTCAGGAAAACCTCATGGGGTGAGCCTGGCGGAATCAGGCCGAATGGAAAAATGAACACCGCCATGAGTTTTGGGGTGGAATTTAAGGGTTAGGTGTGCTTTTGCATGCTGGATTTGGGACGGCACAATTTTTACCCCAGGAATCAAAAAATTCCTGACCCCGGGGTCAGGAAAACCTCACGGGGTGAACCGGGCAGAATCAGGCCGAATGCAAAAATGAACACCGCCATGAGTTTCGGGGTGGAATGTAAGGGTTAGGTGTCCTTTTGCATGCTGGATTTGGGACGGCACAATTTTTGGCCCAGAAATCAAAAAATTCCTGACCCCGGGGTCAGGAAAACCTCACGGGGTGAGCCGGGCGGAATCAGGCCGAATGCAAAAATGAACACCGCCATGAGTTTCGGGGTGGAATGTAAGGGTTAGGTGTGCTTTTGCATGCTGGATTTGGGACGGCACAAATTTTGGCCCAGAAATCAAGAAATTCCTGACCCCGGGGTCAGGAAAACCTCACGGGGTGAGCGTGGCGGAATTAGGCCGAATGGAAAAATGAACACCGCCATGAGTTTTGGGGTGGAATTTAAGGGTTAGGTGTGCTTTTGCATGCTGGATTTGGGACGGCACAATTTTTACCCCAGGAATCAAAAAATTCAAGACCCCGGGGTCAGGAAAAGCTCACCTGGTGAGCCGGGCGGAATCAGGCCGAATGCAAAAATGAACACCGCCATGAGATTCGGGGTGGAATGTAAGGGTTAGGTATGCTTTTGCATGCTGGATTTGGGACGGCACAAATTTTGGCCCAGAAATCAAAAAATTCCTGACCCCGGGGTCAGGAAAACCTCACGGGGTGAGCCGGGCGGAATCAGGCCGAATGCAAAAATGAACACCGCCATGAGTTTCGGGGTGGAATGTAAGGGTTAGGTGGCCTTTTGCATGCTGGATTTGGGACGGCACAATTTTTGGCCCAGAAATCAAAAAATTCCTGACCCCGGGGTCAGGAAAACCTCACGGGGTGAGCCGGGCGGAATCAGGCCGAATGCAAAAATGAACACCGCCATGAGATTCGGGGTGGAATGTAAGGGTTAGGTATGCTTTTGCATGCTGGATTTGGGACGGCACAAATTTTGGCCCAGAAATCAAAAAATTCCTGACCCCGGGGTCAGGAAAACCTCATGGGGTGAGCCTGGCGGAATCAGGCCGAATGGAAAAATGAACACCGCCATGAGTTTTGGGGTGGAATTTAAGGGTTAGGTGTGCTTTTGCATGCTGGATTTGGGACGGCACAATTTTTACCCCAGGAATCAAAAAATTCCTGACCCCGGGGTCAGGAAAACCTCACGGGGTGAGCCGGGCAGAATCAGGCCGAATGCAAAAATGAACACCGCCATGAGTTTCGGGGTGGAATGTAAGGGTTAGGTGTCCTTTTGCATGCTGGATTTGGGACGGCACAATTTTTGGCCCAGAAATCAAAAAATTCCTGACCCCGGGGTCAGGAAAACCTCACGGGGTGAGCCGGGCGGAATCAGGCCGAATGCAAAAATGAACACCGCCATGAGATTCGGGGTGGAATGTAAGGGTGAGGTATGCTTTTGCATGCTTGATTTGGGACGGCACAAATTTTGGCCCAGAAATCAAAAAATTCCTGACCCCGGGGTCAGGAAAACCTCACTGGGTGAGCCGGGCGGAATCAGGCCGAATGGAAAAATGAACACCGCCATGAGATTCGGGGTGGAATGTAAGGGTTAGGTATGCTTTTGCATGCTGGATTTGGGACGGCACAAATTTTGGCCCAGAAATCAAAAAATTCCTGACCCCGGGGTCAGGAAAACCTCACGGGGTGAGCCGGGCGGAATCAGGCCGAATGCAAAAATGAACACCGCCATGAGATTCGGGGTGGAATGTAAGGGTTAGGTATGCTTTTGCATGCTGGATTTGGGACGGCACAAATTTTGGCCCAGAAATCAAAAAATTCCTGACCCCGGGGTCAGGAAAACCTCATGGGGTGAGCCTGGCGGAATCAGGCCGAATGGAAAAATGAACACCGCCATGAGTTTTGGGGTGGAATTTAAGGGTTAGGTGTCCTTTTGCATGCTGGATTTGGGACGGCACAATTTTTGGCCCAGAAATCAAAAAATTCCTGACCCCGGGGTCAGGAAAACCTCACGGGGTGAGCCGGGCGGAATCAGGCCGAATGCAAAAATGAACACCGCCATGAGATTCGGGGTGGAATGTAAGGGTTAGGTGTGCTTTTGCATGCTGGATTTGGGACGGCACAAATTTTGGCCCAGAAATCAAAAAATTCCTGACCCCGGGGTCAGGAAAACCTCACGGGGAGAGCCGGGCGGAATCAGGCCGAATGCAAAAATGAACACCGCCATGAGTTTCGGGGTGGAATGTAAGGGTTAGGTGTGCTTTTGCATGCTGGATTTGGGACGGCACAAATTTTGGCCCAGAAATCAAAAAATTCCTGACCCCGGGGTCAGGAAAACCTCACGGGGTGAGCGTGGGGGAATTAGGCCGAATGGAAAAATGAACACCGCCATGAGTTTTGGGGTGGAATTTAAGGGTTAGGTGTGCTTTTGCATGCTGGATTTGGGACGGCACAATTTTTACCCCAGGAATCAAAAAATTCAAGACCCCGGGGTCAGGAAAACCTCACGGGGTGAGCCGGGCGGAATCAGGCCGAATGCAAAAATGAACACCGCCATGAGATTTGGGGTGGAATGTAAGGGTTAGGTATGCTTTTGCATGCTGGATTTGGGACGCTACAAATTTTGGCCCAGAAATCAAAAAATTCCTGACCCCGGGGTCAGGAAAACCTCACGGGGTGAGCCGGGCGGAATCAGGCCGAATGCAAAAATGAACACCGCCATGAGTTTCGGGGTGGAATGTAAGGGTTAGGTGTCCTTTTGCATGCTGGATTTGGGACGGCACAATTTTTGGCCCAGAAATCAAAAAATTCCTGACCCCGGGGTCAGGAAAACCTCACGGGGTGTGCCGGGCGGAATCAGGCCGAATGCAAAAATGAACACCGCCATGAGATTCGGGGTGGAATGTAAGGGTTAGGTATGCTTTTGCATGCTGGATTTGGGACGGCACAAATTTTGGCCCAGAAATCAAAAAATTCCTGACCCCGGGGTCAGGAAAACCTCATGGGGTGAGCCTGGCGGAATCAGGCCGAATGGAAAAATGAACACCGCCATGAGTTTTGGGGTGGAATTTAAGGGTTAGGTGTGCTTTTGCATGCTGGATTTGGGACGGCACAATTTTTACCCCAGGAATCAAAAAATTCCTGACCCCGGGGTCAGGAAAACCTCACGGGGTGAGCCGGGCAGAATCAGGCCGAATGCAAAAATGAACACCGCCATGAGTTTCGGGGTGGAATGTAAGGGTTAGGTGTCCTTTTGCATGCTGGATTTGGGACGGCACAATTTTTGGCCCAGAAATCAAAAAATTCCTGACCCCGGGGTCAGGAAAACCTCACGGGGTGAGCCGGGCGGAATCAGGCCGAATGCAAAAATGAACACCGCCATGAGTTTCGGGGTGGAATGTAAGGGTTAGGTGTGCTTTTGCATGCTGGATTTGGGACGGCACAAATTTTGGCCCAGAAATCAAGAAATTCCTGACCCCGGGGTCAGGAAAACCTCACGGGGTGAGCGTGGCGGAATTAGGCCGAATGGAAAAATGAACACCGCCATGAGTTTTGGGGTGGAATTTAAGGGTTAGGTGTGCTTTTGCATGCTGGATTTGGGACGGCACAATTTTTACCCCAGGAATCAAAAAATTCAAGACCCCGGGGTCAGGAAAACCTCACCTGGTGAGCCGGGCGGAATCAGGCCGAATGCAAAAATGAACACCGCCATGAGATTCGGGGTGGAATGTAAGGGTTAGGTATGCTTTTGCATGCTGGATTTGGGACGGCACAAATTTTGGCCCAGAAATCAAAAAATTCCTGACCCCGGGGTCAGGAAAACCTCACGGGGTGAGCCGGGCGGAATCAGGCCGAATGCAAAAATGAACACCGCCATGAGTTTCGGGGTGGAATGTAAGGGTTAGGTGGCCTTTTGCATGCTGGATTTGGGACGGCACAATTTTTGGCCCAGAAATCAAAAAATTCCTGACCCCGGGGTCAGGAAAACCTCACGGGGTGAGCCGGGCGGAATCAGGCCGAATGCAAAAATGAACACCGCCATGAGATTCGGGGTGGAATGTAAGGGTTAGGTATGCTTTTGCATGCTGGATTTGGGACGGCACAAATTTTGGCCCAGAAATCAAAAAATTCCTGACCCCGGGGTCAGGAAAACCTCATGGGGTGAGCCTGGCGGAATCAGGCCGAATGGAAAAATGAACACCGCCATGAGTTTTGGGGTGGAATTTAAGGGTTAGGTGTGCTTTTGCATGCTGGATTTGGGACGGCACAATTTTTACCCCAGGAATCAAAAAATTCCTGACCCCGGGGTCAGGAAAACCTCACGGGGTGAGCCGGGCAGAATCAGGCCGAATGCAAAAATGAACACCGCCATGAGTTTCGGGGTGGAATGTAAGGGTTAGGTGTCCTTTTGCATGCTGGATTTGGGACGGCACAATTTTTGGCCCAGAAATCAAAAAATTCCTGACCCCGGGGTCAGGAAAACCTCACGGGGTGAGCCGGGCGGAATCAGGCCGAATGCAAAAATGAACACCGCCATGAGATTCGGGGTGGAATGTAAGGGTTAGGTATGCTTTTGCATGCTGGATTTGGGACGGCACAAATTTTGGCCCAGAAATCAAAAAATTCCTGACCCCGGGGTCAGGAAATCCTCACTGGGTGAGCCGGGCGGAATCAGGCCGAATGGAAAAATGAACACCGCCATGAGATTCGGGGTGGAATGTAAGGGTTAGGTATGCTTTTGCATGCTGGATTTGGGACGGCACAAATTTTGGCCCAGAAATCAAAAAATTCCTGACCCCGGGGTCAGGAAAACCTCACGGGGTGAGCCGGGCGGAATCAGGCCGAATGCAAAAATGAACACCGCCATGAGTTTCGGGGTGGAATATAAGGGTTAGGTATGCTTTTGCATGCTGGATTTGGGACGGCACAATTTTTGGCCCAGAAATCAAAAAATTCCTGACCCCGGGGTCAGGAAAACCTCACGGGGTGAGCCGGGCGGAATCAGGCCGAATGCAAAAATGAACACCGCCATGAGATTCGGGGTGGAATGTAAGGGTTAGGTGTGCTTTTGCATGATGGATTTGGGACGGCACAATTTTTGGCCCAGAAATCAAAAAATTCCTGACCCCGGGGTCAGGAAAACCTCACGGGGTGAGCCGGGCGGAATCAAGCCGAATGCAAAAATGAACACCGCCATGAGATTCGGGGTGGAATGTAAGGGTTAGGTATGCTTTTGCATGCTGGATTTGGGACGGCACAAATTTTGGCCCAGAAATCAAAAAATTCCTGACCCCGGGGTCAGGAAAACCTCATGGGGTGAGCCTGGCGGAATCAGGCCGAATGCAAAAATGAACACCGCCATGAGTTTCGGGGTGGAATGTAAGGGTTAGGTGTGCTTTTGCATGCTGGATTTGGGACGGCACAAATTTTGGCCCAGAAATCAAGAAATTCCTGACCCCGGGGTCAGGAAAACCTCACGGGGTGAGCGTGGCGGAATTAGGCCGAATGGAAAAATGAACACCGCCATGAGTTTTGGGGTGGAATTTAAGGGTTAGGTGTGCTTTTGCATGCTGGATTTGGGACGGCACAATTTTTACCCCAGGAATCAAAAAATTCAAGACCCCGGGGTCAGGAAAACCTCACCTGGTGAGCCGGGCGGAATCAGGCCGAATGCAAAAATGAACACCGCCATGAGATTCGGGGTGGAATGTAAGGGTTAGGTATGCTTTTGCATGCTGGATTTGGGACGGCACAAATTTTGGCCCAGAAATCAAAAAATTCCTGACCCCGGGGTCAGGAAAACCTCACGGGGTGAGCCGGGCGGAATCAGGCCGAATGCAAAAATGAACACCGCCATGAGTTTCGGGGTGGAATGTAAGGGTTAGGTGGCCTTTTGCATGCTGGATTTGGGACGGCACAATTTTTGGCCCAGAAATCAAAAAATTCCTGACCCCGGGGTCAGGAAAACCTCACGGGGTGAGCCGGGCGGAATCAGGCCGAATGCAAAAATGAACACCGCCATGAGATTCGGGGTGGAATGTAAGGGTTAGGTATGCTTTTGCATGCTGGATTTGGGACGGCACAAATTTTGGCCCAGAAATCAAAAAATTCCTGACCCCGGGGTCAGGAAAACCTCATGGGGTGAGCCTGGCGGAATCAGGCCGAATGGAAAAATGAACACCGCCATGAGTTTTGGGGTGGAATTTAAGGGTTAGGTGTGCTTTTGCATGCTGGATTTGGGACGGCACAATTTTTACCCCAGGAATCAAAAAATTCCTGACCCCGGGGTCAGGAAAACCTCACGGGGTGAGCCGGGCAGAATCAGGCCGAATGCAAAAATGAACACCGCCATGAGTTTCGGGGTGGAATGTAAGGGTTAGGTGTCCTTTTGCATGCTGGATTTGGGACGGCACAATTTTTGGCCCAGAAATCAAAAAATTCCTGACCCCGGGGTCAGGAAAACCTCACGGGGTGAGCCGGGCGGAATCAGGCCGAATGCAAAAATGAACACCGCCATGAGATTCGGGGTGGAATGTAAGGGTTAGGTATGCTTTTGCATGCTGGATTTGGGACGGCACAAATTTTGGCCCAGAAATCAAAAAATTCCTGACCCCGGGGTCAGGAAAACCTCACTGGGTGAGCCGGGCGGAATCAGGCCGAATGGAAAAATGAACACCGCCATGAGATTCGGGGTGGAATGTAAGGGTTAGGTATGCTTTTGCATGCTGGATTTGGGACGGCACAAATTTTGGCCCAGAAATCAAAAAATTCCTGACCCCGGGGTCAGGAAAACCTCACGGGGTGAGCCGGGCGGAATCAGGCCGAATGCAAAAATGAACACCGCCATGAGTTTCGGGGTGGAATATAAGGGTTAGGTATGCTTTTGCATGCTGGATTTGGGACGGCACAATTTTTGGCCCAGAAATCAAAAAATTCCTGACCCCGGGGTCAGGAAAACCTCACGGGGTGAGCCGGGCGGAATCAGGCCGAATGCAAAAATGAACACCGCCATGAGATTCGGGGTGGAATGTAAGGGTTAGGTGTGCTTTTGCATGATGGATTTGGGACGGCACAATTTTTGGCCCAGAAATCAAAAAATTCCTGACCCCGGGGTCAGGAAAACCTCACGGGGTGAGCCGGGCGGAATCAAGCCGAATGCAAAAATGAACACCGCCATGAGATTCGGGGTGGAATGTAAGGGTTAGGTATGCTTTTGCATGCTGGATTTGGGACGGCACAAATTTTGGCCCAGAAATCAAAAAATTCCTGACCCCGGGGTCAGGAAAACCTCACGGGGTGAGCCGGGCGGAATCAGGCCAAATGCAAAAATGAGCACCGCCATGAGATTCGGGGTGGAATGTAAGGGTTAGGTGTCCTTTTGCATGCTGGATTTGGGACGGCCCAATTTTTGGCCCAGAAATCAAATAATTCCTGACCCCGGGGTCAGGAAAACCTCACGGGGTGAGCCTGGCGGAATCAGGCCGAATGCAAAAATGAACACCGCTATGAGTTTTCGGGTGGAATTTAAGGGTTAGGTGTGCTTTTGCATGCTGGATTTGGGACGGCAGAAATTTTGGCCCAGAAATCAAAAAATTCCTGACCCCGGGGTCAGGAAAACCTCACGGGGTGAGCGTGGCGGAATTAGGCCGAATGGAAAAATGAACACCGCCATGAGTTTTGGGGTGGAATTTAAGGGTTAGGTGTGCTTTTGCATGCTGGATTTGGGACGGCACAATTTTTACCCCAGGAATCAAAAAATTCAAGACCCCGGGGTCAGGAAAACCTCACGGGGTGAGCCGGGCGGAATCAGGCCGAATGCAAAAATGAACACCGCCGTGAGATTCGGGGTGGAATGTAAGGGTTAGGTATGCTTTTGCATGCTGGATTTGGGACGGCACAAATTTTGGCCCAGAAATCAAAAAATTCCTGACCCCGGGGTCAGGAAAACCTCACGGGGTGAGCCGGGCGGAATCAGGCCGAATGCAAAAATGAACACCGCCATGAGATTCGGGGTGGAATGTAAGGGTTAGTTATGCTTTTGCATGCTGGATTTGGGACGGCACAAATTTTGGCCCAGAAATCAAAAAATTCCTGACCCCGGGGTCAGGAAAACCTCACGGGGTGAGCCGGGCGGAATCAGGCCAAATGCAAAAATGAGCACCGCCATGAGATTCGGGGTGGAATGTAAGGGTTAGGTGTCCTTTTGCATGCTGGATTTGGGACGGCACAATTTTTGGCCCAGAAATCAAAAAATTCCTGACCCCGGGGTCAGGAAAACCTCACGGGGTGAGCCGGGCGGAATCAGGCCGAATGCAAAAATGAACACCGCCATGAGATTCGGGGTGGAATGTAAGGGTTAGGTATGCTTTTGCATGCTGGATTTGGGACGGCACAAATTTTGGCCCAGAAATCAAAAAATTCCTGACCCCGGGGTCAGGAAAACCTCACTGGGTGAGCCGGGCGGAATCAGGCCGAATGGAAAAATGAACACCGCCATGAGATTCGGGGTGGAATGTAAGGGTTAGGTATGCTTTTGCATGCTGGATTTGGGACGGCACAAATTTTGGCCCAGAAATCAAAAAATTCCTGACCCCGGGGTCAGGAAAACCTCACGGGGTGAGCCGGGCGGAATCAGGCCGAATGCAAAAATGAACACCGCCATGAGTTTCGGGGTGGAATATAAGGGTTAGGTATGCTTTTGCATGCTGGATTTGGGACGGCACAATTTTTGGCCCAGAAATCAAAAAATTCCTGACCCCGGGGTCAGGAAAACCTCACGGGGTGAGCCGGGCGGAATCAGGCCGAATGCAAAAATGAACACCGCCATGAGATTCGGGGTGGAATGTAAGGGTTAGGTGTGCTTTTGCATGATGGATTTGGGACGGCACAATTTTTGGCCCAGAAATCAAAAAATTCCTGACCCCGGGGTCAGGAAAACCTCACGGGGTGAGCCTGGCGGAATCAGGCCGAATGCAAAAATGAACACCGCTATGAGTTTTCGGGTGGAATTTAAGGGTTAGGTGTGCTTTTGCATGCTGGATTTGGGACGGCAGAAATTTTGGCCCAGAAATCAAAAAATTCCTGACCCCGGGGTCAGGAAAACCTCACGGGGTGAGCGTGGCGGAATTAGGCCGAATGGAAAAATGAACACCGCCATGAGTTTTGGGGTGGAATTTAAGGGTTAGGTGTGCTTTTGCATGCTGGATTTGGGACGGCACAATTTTTACCCCAGGAATCAAAAAATTCAAGACCCCGGGGTCAGGAAAACCTCACGGGGTGAGCCGGGCGGAATCAGGCCGAATGCAAAAATGAACACCGCCGTGAGATTCGGGGTGGAATGTAAGGGTTAGGTATGCTTTTGCATGCTGGATTTGGGACGGCACAAATTTTGGCCCAGAAATCAAAAAATTCCTGACCCCGGGGTCAGGAAAACCTCACGGGGTGAGCCGGGCGGAATCAGGCCGAATGCAAAAATGAACACCGCCATGAGATTCGGGGTGGAATGTAAGGGTTAGTTATGCTTTTGCATGCTGGATTTGGGACGGCACAAATTTTGGCCCAGAAATCAAAAAATTCCTGACCCCGGGGTCAGGAAAACCTCACGGGGTGAGCCGGGCGGAATCAGGCCAAATGCAAAAATGAGCACCGCCATGAGATTCGGGGTGGAATGTAAGGGTTAGGTGTCCTTTTGCATGCTGGATTTGGGACGGCACAATTTTTGGCCCAGAAATCAAAAAATTCCTGACCCCGGGGTCAGGAAAACCTCACGGGGTGAGCCGGGCGGAATCAGGCCGAATGCAAAAATGAACACCGCCATGAGATTCGGGGTGGAATGTAAGGGTTAGGTATGCTTTTGCATGCTGGATTTGGGACGGCACAAATTTTGGCCCAGAAATCAAAAAATTCCTGACCCCGGGGTCAGGAAAACCTCACTGGGTGAGCCGGGCGGAATCAGGCCGAATGGAAAAATGAACACCGCCATGAGATTCGGGGTGGAATGTAAGGGTTAGGTATGCTTTTGCATGCTGGATTTGGGACGGCACAAATTTTGGCCCAGAAATCAAAAAATTCCTGACCCCGGGGTCAGGAAAACCTCACGGGGTGAGCCGGGCGGAATCAGGCCGAATGCAAAAATGAACACCGCCATGAGTTTCGGGGTGGAATATAAGGGTTAGGTATGCTTTTGCATGCTGGATTTGGGACGGCACAATTTTTGGCCCAGAAATCAAAAAATTCCTGACCCCGGGGTCAGGAAAACCTCACGGGGTGAGCCGGGCGGAATCAGGCCGAATGCAAAAATGAACACCGCCATGAGATTCGGGGTGGAATGTAAGGGTTAGGTGTGCTTTTGCATGATGGATTTGGGACGGCACAATTTTTGGCCCAGAAATCAAAAAATTCCTGACCCCGGGGTCAGGAAAACCTCACGGGGTGAGCCGGGCGGAATCAAGCCGAATGCAAAAATGAACACCGCCATGAGATTCGGGGTGGAATGTAAGGGTTAGGTATGCTTTTGCATGCTGGATTTGGGACGGCACAAATTTTGGCCCAGAAATCAAAAAATTCCTGACCCCGGGGTCAGGAAAACCTCATGGGGTGAGCCTGGCGGAATCAGGCCGAATGGAAAAATGAACACCGCCATGAGTTTTGGGGTGGAATTTAAGGGTTAGGTGTCCTTTTGCATGCTGGATTTGGGACGGCACAATTTTTGGCCCAGAAATCAAAAAATTCCTGACCCCGGGGTCAGGAAAACCTCACGGGGTGTGCCGGGCGGAATCAGGCCGAAAGCAAAAATGAACACCGCCATGAGATTCGGGGTGGAATGTAAGGGTTAGGTATGCTTTTGCATGCTGGATTTGGGACGGCACAAATTTTGGCCCAGAAATCAAAAAATTCCTGACCCCGGGGTCAGGAAAACCTCACGGGGTGAGCCTGGCGGAATTAGGCCGAATGGAAAAATGAACACCGCCATGAGTTTTGGGGTGGAATTTAAGGGTTAGGTGTGCTTTTGCATGCTGGATTTGGGACGGCACAATTTTTACCCCAGGAATCAAAAAATTCAAGACCCCGGGGTCAGGAAAACCTCACGGGGTGAGCCGGGCGGAATCAGGCCGAATGCAAAAATGAACACCGCCGTGAGATTCGGGGTGGAATGTAAGGGTTAGGTATGCTTTTGCATGCTGGATTTGGGACGGCACAAATTTTGGCCCAGAAATCAAAAAATTCCTGACCCCGGGGTCAGGAAAACCTCACGGGGTGAGCCGGGCGGAATCAGGCCGAATGCAAAAATGAACACCGCCATGAGATTCGGGGTGGAATGTAAGGGTTAGGTGTGCTTTTGCATGCTGGATTTGGGACGGCCCAATTTTTGGCCCAGAAATCAAATAATTCCTGACCCCGGGGTCAGGAAAACCTCACGGGGTGAGCCTGGCGGAATCAGGCCGAATGCAAAAATGAACACCGCTATGAGTTTTCGGGTGGAATTTAAGGGTTAGGTGTGCTTTTGCATGCTGGATTTGGGATGGCAGAAATTTTGGCCCAGAAATCAAAAAATTCCTGACCCCGGGGTCAGGAAAACCTCACGGGGTGAGCCGGGCGGAATCAGGCCAAATGCAAAAATGAGCACCGCCATGAGATTCGGGGTGGAATGTAAGGGTTAGGTGTGCTTTTGCATGCTGGATTTGGGACGGCCCAATTTTTGGCCCAGAAATCAAATAATTCCTGACCCCGGGGTCAGGAAAACCTCACGGGGTGAGCCTGGCGGAATCAGGCCGAATGCAAAAATGAACACCGCTATGAGTTTTCGGGTGGAATTTAAGGGTTAGGTGTGCTTTTGCATGCTGGATTTGGGACGGCAGAAATTTTGGCCCAGAAATCAAAAAATTCCTGACCCCGGGGTCAGGAAAACCTCACGGGGTGAGCGTGGCGGAATTAGGCCGAATGGAAAAATGAACACCGCCATGAGTTTTGGGGTGGAATTTAAGGGTTAGGTGTGCTTTTGCATGCTGGATTTGGGACGGCACAATTTTTACCCCAGGAATCAAAAAATTCAAGACCCCGGGGTCAGGAAAACCTCACGGGGTGAGCCGGGCGGAATCAGGCCGAATGCAAAAATGAACACCGCCATGAGATTCGGGGTGGAATGTAAGGGTTAGGTATGCTTTTGCATGCTGGATTTGGGACGGCACAAATTTTGGCCCAGAAATCAAAAAATTCCTGACCCCGGGGTCAGGAAAACCTCACGGGGTGAGCCGGGCGGAATCAGGCCAAATGCAAAAATGAGCACCGCCATGAGATTCGGGGTGGAATGTAAGGGTTAGGTGTGCTTTTGCATGCTGGATTTGGGACGGCCCAATTTTTGGCCCAGAAATCAAATAATTCCTGACCCCGGGGTCAGGAAAACCTCACGGGGTGAGCCTGGCGGAATCAGGCCGAATGCAAAAATGAACACCGCTATGAGTTTTCGGGTGGAATTTAAGGGTTAGGTGTGCTTTTGCATGCTGGATTTGGGATGGCAGAAATTTTGGCCCAGAAATCAAAAAATTCCTGACCCCGGGGTCAGGAAAACCTCACGGGGTGAGCGTGGCGGAATTAGGCCGAATGGAAAAATGAACACCGCCATGAGTTTTGGGGTGGAATTTAAGGGTTAGGTGTGCTTTTGCATGCTGGATTTGGGACGGCACAATTTTTACCCCAGGAATCAAAAAATTCAAGACCCCGGGGTCAGGAAAACCTCACGGGGTGAGCCGGGCGGAATCAGGCCGAATGCAAAAATGAACACCGCCATGAGATTCGGGGTGGAATGTAAGGGTTAGGTGGCCTTTTGCATGCTGGATTTGGGACGGCACAAATTTTGGCCCAGAAATCAAAAAATTCCTGACCCCGGGGTCAGGAAAACCTCACGGGGTGAGCCGGGCGGAATCAGGCCAAATGCAAAAACGAGCACCGCCATGAGATTCGGGGTGGAATGTAAGGGTTAGGTGTGCTTTTGCATGCTGGATTTGGGACGGCCCAATTTTTGGCCCAGAAATCAAATAATTCCTGACCCCGGGGTCAGGAAAACCTCACGGGGTGAGCCTGGCGGAATCAGGCCGAATGCAAAAATGAACACCGCTATGAGTTTTCGGGTGGAATTTAAGGGTTAGGTGTGCTTTTGCATGCTTGATTTGGGACGGCACAATTTTTGGCCCAGAAATCAAAAAATTCCTGACCCCGGGGTCAGGAAAACCTCACGGGGTGAGCCTGGCGGAATCAGGCCGAATGCAAAAATGAACACCGCCATGAGATTCGGGGTGGAATGTAAGGGTTAGGTGTCCTTTTGCATGCTGGATTTGGGACGGCACAATTTTTGGCCCAGAAATCAAAAAATTCCTGACCCCGGGGTCAGGAAAACCTCACGGGGTGAGCCGGGCGGAATCAGGCCGAATGCAAAAATGAACACCGCCATGAGATTCGGGGTGGAATGTAAGGGTTAGGTGTGCTTTTGCATGCTGGATTTGGACGGCACAAATTTTGGCCCAGAAATCAAAAATTCCTGACCCCGGGGTCAGGAAAACCTCACGGGGTGAGCCGGGCGGAATCAGGCCGAATGCAAAAATGAACACCGCCATGAGTTTCGGGGTGGAATGTAAGGGTTAGGTGGCCTTTTGCATGCTGGATTTGGGACGGCAGAAAATTTGGCCCAGAAATCAAAAAATTCCTGACCCCGGGGTCAGGAAAACCTCACGGGGTGAGCGTGGCGGAATTAGGCCGAATGGAAAAATGAACACCGCCATGAGTTTTGGGGTGGAATTTAAGGGTTAGGTGTGCTTTTGCATGCTGGATTTGGGACGGCACAATTTTTACCCCAGGAATCAAAAAATTCAAGACCCCGGGGTCAGGAAAACCTCATGGGGTGAGCCGGGCGGAATCAGGCCGAATGCAAAAATGAACACCGCCATGAGATTCGGGGTGGAATGTAAGGGTTAGGTATGCTTTTGCATGCTGGATTTGGGACGGCACAAATTTTGGCCCAGAAATCAAAAAATTCCTGACCCCGGGGTCAGGAAAACCTCACGGGGTGAGCCGGGCGGAATCAGGCCGAATGCAAAAATGAACACCGCCATGAGTTTCGGCGTGGAATGTAAGGGTTAGGTGTCCTTTTGCATGCTGGATTTGGGACGGCACAAATTTTGGCCCAGAAATCAAAAAATTCCTGACCCCGGGGTCAGGAAAACCTCACGGGGTGAGCCGGGCGGAATCAGGCCAAATGCAAAAATGAGCACCGCCATGAGATTCGGGGTGGAATGTAAGGGTTAGGTGTGCTTTTGCATGCTGGATTTGGGACGGCACAAATTTTGGCCCAGAAATCAAAAAATTCCTGACCCCGGGGTCAGGAAAACCTCACGGGATGAGCCGGGCGGAATCAGGCCGAATGCAAAAATGAACACCGCCATGAGATTCGGGGTGGAATGTAAGGGTTAGGTGTGCTTTTGCATGCTGGATTTGGGACGGCACAAATTTTGGCCCAGAAATCAAAAAATTCCTGACCCCGGGGTCAGGAAAACCTCACGGTGTGAGCCGGGCGGAATCAGGCCAAATGCAAAAATGAGCACCGCCATGAGATTCGGGGTGGAATGTAAGGGTTAGGTGTGCTTTTGCATGCTGGATTTGGGACGGCCCAATTTTTGGCCCAGAAATCAAATAATTCCTGACCCCGGGGTCAGGAAAACCTCACGGGGTGAGCCTGGCGGAATCAGGCCGAATGCAAAAATGAACACCGCTATGAGTTTTCGGGTGGAATTTAAGGGTTAGGTGTGCTTTTGCATGCTGGATTTGGGACGGCAGAAATTTTGGCCCAGAAATCAAAAAATTCCTGACCCCGGGGTCAGGAAAACCTCACGGGGTGAGCGTGGCGGAATTAGGCCGAATGGAAAAATGAACACCGCCATGAGTTTTGGGGTGGAATTTAAGGGTTAGGTGTGCTTTTGCATGCTGGATTTGGGACGGCACAATTTTTACCCCAGGAATCAAAAAATTCAAGACCCCGGGGTCAGGAAAACCTCACGGGGTGAGCCGGGCGGAATCAGGCCGAATGCAAAAATGAACACCGCCATGAGATTCGGGGTGGAATGTAAGGGTTAGGTATGCTTTTGCATGCTGGATTTGGGACGGCACAAATTTTGGCCCAGAAATCAAAAAATTCCTGACCCCGGGGTCAGGAAAACCTCACGGGGTGAGCCGGGCGGAATCAGGCCGAATGCAAAAATGAACACCGCCATGAGTTTCGGGGTGGAATGTAAGGGTTAGGTGGCCTTTTGCATGCTGGATTTGGGACGGCACAAATTTTGGCCCAGAAATCAAAATATTCCTGACCCCGGGGTCAGGAAAACCTCACGGGGTGAGCCTGGCGGAATCAGGCCGAATGGAAAAATGAACACCGCCATGAGTTTTGGGGTGGAATTTAAGGGTTCGGTGTGCTTTTGCATGCTGAATTTGGGACGGCACAATTTTTACCCCAGGAATCAAAAAATTCAAGACCCCGGGGTCAGGAAAACCTCACGGGGTGAGCCGGGCGGAATCAGGCCGAATGCAAAAATGAACACCGCCATGAGATTCGGGGTGGAATGTAAGGGTTAGGTATGCTTTTGCATGCTGGATTTGGGACGGCACAAATTTTGGCCCAGAAATCAAAAAATTCCTGACCCCGGGGTCAGGAAAACCTCACGGGGTGAGCCGGGCGGAATCAGGCCGAATGCAAAAATGAACACCGCCATGAGTTTCGGGGTGGAATGTAAGGGTTAGGTGGCCTTTTGCATGCTGGATTTGGGACGGCACAAATTTTGGCCCAGAAATCAAAAAATTCCTGACCCCGGGGTCAGGAAAACCTCACGGGATGAGCCTGGCGGAATCAGGCCGAATGGAAAAATGAATACCGCCATGAGTTTTGGGGTGGAATTTAAGGGTTAGGTGTGCTTTTGCATGCTGGATTTGGGACGGCACAATTTTTACCCCAGGAATCAAAAAATTCCTGACCCCGGGGTCAGGAAAACCTCACGGGGTGAGCCAGGCGGAATCAGGCCAAATGCAAAAATGAGCACCGCCATGAGATTCGGGGTGGAATGTAAGGGTTAGGTGTGCTTTTGCATGCTGGATTTGGGACGGCCCAATTTTTGGCCCAGAAATCAAATAATTCCTGACCCCGGGGTCAGGAAAACCTCACGGGGTGAGCCGGGCGGAATCAGGCCGAATGCAAAAATGAACACCGCCATGAGTTTCGGGGTGGAATGTAAGGGTTAGGTGGCCTTTTGCATGCTGGATTTGGGACGGCACAAATTTTGGCCCAGAAATCAAAATATTCCTGACCCCGGGGTCAGGAAAACCTCACGGGGTGAGCCTGGCGGAATCAGGCCGAATGGAAAAATGAACACCGCCATGAGTTTTGGGGTGGAATTTAAGGGTTCGGTGTGCTTTTGCATGCTGAATTTGGGACGGCACAATTTTTACCCCAGGAATCAAAAAATTCAAGACCCCGGGGTCAGGAAAACCTCACGGGGTGAGCCGGGCGGAATCAGGCCGAATGCAAAAATGAACACCGCCATGAGATTCGGGGTGGAATGTAAGGGTTAGGTATGCTTTTGCATGCTGGATTTGGGACGGCACAAATTTTGGCCCAGAAATCAAAAAATTCCTGACCCCGGGGTCAGGAAAACCTCACGGGGTGAGCCGGGCGGAATCAGGCCGAATGCAAAAATGAACACCGCCATGAGTTTCGGGGTGGAATGTAAGGGTTAGGTGGCCTTTTGCATGCTGGATTTGGGACGGCACAAATTTTGGCCCAGAAATCAAAAAATTCCTGACCCCGGGGTCAGGAAAACCTCACGGGGTGAGCCTGGCGGAATCAGGCCGAATGGAAAAATGAATACAGCCATGAGTTTTGGGGTGGAATTTAAGGGTTAGGTGTGCTTTTGCATGCTGGATTTGGGACGGCACAATTTTTACCCCAGGAATCAAAAAATTCCTGACCCCGGGGTCAGGAAAACCTCACGGGGTGAGCCGGGCGGAATCAGGCCGAATGCAAAAATGAACACCGCCATGAGTTTCGGGGTGGAATATAAGGGTTAGGTATGCTTTTGCATGCTGGATTTGGGACGGCACAATTTTTGGCCCAGAAATCAAAAAATTCCTGACCCCGGGGTCAGGAAAACCTCACGGGGTGAGCCGGGCGGAATCAGGCCGAATGCAAAAATGAACACCGCCATGAGATTCGGGGTGGAATGTAAGGGTTAGGTGTGCTTTTGCATGATGGATTTGGGACGGCACAATTTTTGGCCCAGAAATCAAAAAATTCCTGACCCCGGGGTCAGGAAAACCTCACGGGGTGAGCCTGGCGGAATCAGGCCGAATGCAAAAATGAACACCGCTATGAGTTTTCGGGTGGAATTTAAGGGTTAGGTGTGCTTTTGCATGCTGGATTTGGGACGGCAGAAATTTTGGCCCAGAAATCAAAAAATTCCTGACCCCGGGGTCAGGAAAACCTCACGGGGTGAGCGTGGCGGAATTAGGCCGAATGGAAAAATGAACACCGCCATGAGTTTTGGGGTGGAATTTAAGGGTTAGGTGTGCTTTTGCATGCTGGATTTGGGACGGCACAATTTTTACCCCAGGAATCAAAAAATTCAAGACCCCGGGGTCAGGAAAACCTCACGGGGTGAGCCGGGCGGAATCAGGCCGAATGCAAAAATGAACACCGCCGTGAGATTCGGGGTGGAATGTAAGGGTTAGGTATGCTTTTGCATGCTGGATTTGGGACGGCACAAATTTTGGCCCAGAAATCAAAAAATTCCTGACCCCGGGGTCAGGAAAACCTCACGGGGTGAGCCGGGCGGAATCAGGCCGAATGCAAAAATGAACACCGCCATGAGATTCGGGGTGGAATGTAAGGTTTAGTTATGCTTTTGCATGCTGGATTTGGGACGGCACAAATTTTGGCCCAGAAATCAAAAAATTCCTGACCCCGGGGTCAGGAAAACCTCACGGGGTGAGCCGGGCGGAATCAGGCCAAATGCAAAAATGAGCACCGCCATGAGATTCGGGGTGGAATGTAAGGGTTAGGTGTCCTTTTGCATGCTGGATTTGGGACGGCACAATTTTTGGCCCAGAAATCAAAAAATTCCTGACCCCGGGGTCAGGAAAACCTCACGGGGTGAGCCGGGCGGAATCAGGCCGAATGCAAAAATGAACACCGCCATGAGATTCGGGGTGGAATGTAAGGGTTAGGTATGCTTTTGCATGCTGGATTTGGGACGGCACAAATTTTGGCCCAGAAATCAAAAAATTCCTGACCCCGGGGTCAGGAAAACCTCACTGGGTGAGCCGGGCGGAATCAGGCCGAATGGAAAAATGAACACCGCCATGAGATTCGGGGTGGAATGTAAGGGTTAGGTATGCTTTTGCATGCTGGATTTGGGACGGCACAAATTTTGGCCCAGAAATCAAAAAATTCCTGACCCCGGGGTCAGGAAAACCTCACGGGGTGAGCCGGGCGGAATCAGGCCGAATGCAAAAATGAACACCGCCATGAGTTTCGGGGTGGAATATAAGGGTTAGGTATGCTTTTGCATGCTGGATTTGGGACGGCACAATTTTTGGCCCAGAAATCAAAAAATTCCTGACCCCGGGGTCAGGAAAACCTCACGGGGTGAGCCGGGCGGAATCAGGCCGAATGCAAAAATGAACACCGCCATGAGATTCGGGGTGGAATGTAAGGGTTAGGTGTGCTTTTGCATGATGGATTTGGGACGGCACAATTTTTGGCCCAGAAATCAAAAAATTCCTGACCCCGGGGTCAGGAAAACCTCACGGGGTGAGCCGGGCGGAATCAAGCCGAATGCAAAAATGAACACCGCCATGAGATTCGGGGTGGAATGTAAGGGTTAGGTATGCTTTTGCATGCTGGATTTGGGACGGCACAAATTTTGGCCCAGAAATCAAAAAATTCCTGACCCCGGGGTCAGGAAAACCTCATGGGGTGAGCCTGGCGGAATCAGGCCGAATGGAAAAATGAACACCGCCATGAGTTTTGGGGTGGAATTTAAGGGTTAGGTGTCCTTTTGCATGCTGGATTTGGGACGGCACAATTTTTGGCCCAGAAATCAAAAAATTCCTGACCCCGGGGTCAGGAAAACCTCACGGGGTGTGCCGGGCGGAATCAGGCCGAAAGCAAAAATGAACACCGCCATGAGATTCGGGGTGGAATGTAAGGGTTAGGTATGCTTTTGCATGCTGGATTTGGGACGGCACAAATTTTGGCCCAGAAATCAAAAAATTCCTGACCCCGGGGTCAGGAAAACCTCACGGGGTGAGCCGGGCGGAATCAGGCCAAATGCAAAAATGAGCACCGCCATGAGATTCGGGGTGGAATGTAAGGGTTAGGTGTCCTTTTGCATGCTGGATTTGGGACGGCCCAATTTTTGGCCCAGAAATCAAATAATTCCTGACCCCGGGGTCAGGAAAACCTCACGGGGTGAGCCTGGCGGAATCAGGCCGAATGCAAAAATGAACACCGCTATGAGTTTTCGGGTGGAATTTAAGGGTTAGGTGTGCTTTTGCATGCTGGATTTGGGACGGCAGAAATTTTGGCCCAGAAATCAAAAAATTCCTGACCCCGGGGTCAGGAAAACCTCACGGGGTGAGCGTGGCGGAATTAGGCCGAATGGAAAAATGAACACCGCCATGAGTTTTGGGGTGGAATTTAAGGGTTAGGTGTGCTTTTGCATGCTGGATTTGGGACGGCACAATTTTTACCCCAGGAATCAAAAAATTCAAGACCCCGGGGTCAGGAAAACCTCACGGGGTGAGCCGGGCGGAATCAGGCCGAATGCAAAAATGAACACCGCCGTGAGATTCGGGGTGGAATGTAAGGGTTAGGTATGCTTTTGCATGCTGGATTTGGGACGGCACAAATTTTGGCCCAGAAATCAAAAAATTCCTGACCCCGGGGTCAGGAAAACCTCACGGGGTGAGCCGGGCGGAATCAGGCCGAATGCAAAAATGAACACCGCCATGAGATTCGGGGTGGAATGTAAGGGTTAGGTATGCTTTTGCATGCTGGATTTGGGACGGCACAAATTTTGGCCCAGAAATCAAAAAATTCCTGACCCCGGGGTCAGGAAAACCTCACGGGGTGAGCCGGGCGGAATCAGGCCAAATGCAAAAATGAGCACCGCCATGAGATTCGGGGTGGAATGTAAGGGTTAGGTGTGCTTTTGCATGCTGGATTTGGGACGGCCCAATTTTTGGCCCAGAAATCAAATAATTCCTGACCCCGGGGTCAGGAAAACCTCACGGGGTGAGCCTGGCGGAATCAGGCCGAATGCAAAAATGAACACCGCTATGAGTTTTCGGGTGGAATTTAAGGGTTAGGTGTGCTTTTGCATGCTGGATTTGGGATGGCAGAAATTTTGGCCCAGAAATCAAAAAATTCCTGACCCCGGGGTCAGGAAAACCTCACGGGGTGAGCGTGGCGGAATTAGGCCGAATGGAAAAATGAACACCGCCATGAGTTTTGGGGTGGAATTTAAGGGTTAGGTGTGCTTTTGCATGCTGGATTTGGGACGGCACAATTTTTACCCCAGGAATCAAAAAATTCAACACCCCGGGGTCAGGAAAACCTCACGGGGTGAGCCGGGCGGAATCAGGCCGAATGCAAAAATGAACACCGCCATGAGATTCGGGGTGGAATGTAAGGGTTAGGTGGCCTTTTGCATGCTGGATTTGGGACGGCACAAATTTTGGCCCAGAAATCAAAAAATTCCTGACCCCGGGGTCAGGAAAACCTCACGGGGTGAGCCGGGCGGAATCAGGCCAAATGCAAAAACGAGCACCGCCATGAGATTCGGGGTGGAATGTAAGGGTTAGGTGTGCTTTTGCATGCTGGATTTGGGACGGCCCAATTTTTGGCCCAGAAATCAAATAATTCCTGACCCCGGGGTCAGGAAAACCTCACGGGGTGAGCCTGGCGGAATCAGGCCGAATGCAAAAATGAACACCGCTATGAGTTTTCGGGTGGAATTTAAGGGTTAGGTGTGCTTTTGCATGCTTGATTTGGGACGGCACAATTTTTGGCCCAGAAATCAAAAAATTCCTGACCCCGGGGTCAGGAAAACCTCACGGGGTGAGCCTGGCGGAATCAGGCCGAATGCAAAAATGAACACCGCCATGAGATTCGGGGTGGAATGTAAGGGTTAGGTGTCCTTTTGCATGCTGGATTTGGGACGGCACAATTTTTGGCCCAGAAATCAAAAAATTCCTGACCCCGGGGTCAGGAAAACCTCACGGGGTGAGCCGGGCGGAATCAGGCCGAATGCAAAAATGAACACCGCCATGAGATTCGGGGTGGAATGTAAGGGTTAGGTGTGCTTTTGCATGCTGGATTTGGACGGCACAAATTTTGGCCCAGAAATCAAAAAATTCCTGACCCCGGGGTCAGGAAAACCTCACGGGGTGAGCCGGGCGGAATCAGGCCGAATGCAAAAATGAACACCGCCATGAGTTTCGGGGTGGAATGTAAGGGTTAGGTGGCCTTTTGCATGCTGGATTTGGGACGGCAGAAAATTTGGCCCAGAAATCAAAAAATTCCTGACCCCGGGGTCAGGAAAACCTCACGGGGTGAGCGTGGCGGAATTAGGCCGAATGGAAAAATGAACACCGCCATGAGTTTTGGGGTGGAATTTAAGGGTTAGGTGTGCTTTTGCATGCTGGATTTGGGACGGCACAATTTTTACCCCAGGAATCAAAAAATTCAAGACCCCGGGGTCAGGAAAACCTCATGGGGTGAGCCGGGCGGAATCAGGCCGAATGCAAAAATGAACACCGCCATGAGATTCGGGGTGGAATGTAAGGGTTAGGTATGCTTTTGCATGCTGGATTTGGGACGGCACAAATTTTGGCCCAGAAATCAAAAAATTCCTGACCCCGGGGTCAGGAAAACCTCACGGGGTGAGCCGGGCGGAATCAGGCCGAATGCAAAAATGAACACCGCCATGAGTTTCGGCGTGGAATGTAAGGGTTAGGTGTCCTTTTGCATGCTGGATTTGGGACGGCACAAATTTTGGCCCAGAAATCAAAAAATTCCTGACCCCGGGGTCAGGAAAACCTCACGGGGTGAGCCGGGCGGAATCAGGCCAAATGCAAAAATGAACACCGCCATGAGTTTCGGCGTGGAATGTAAGGGTTAGGTGTCCTTTTGCATGCTGGATTTGGGACGGCACAAATTTTGGCCCAGAAATCAAAAAATTCCTGACCCCGGGGTCAGGAAAACCGCACGGGGTGAGCCTGGCGGAATCAGGCCGAATGCAAAAATGAACACCGCCATGAGTTTCGGGGTGGAATGTAAGGGTTAGGTGTGCTTTTGCATGCTGGATTTGGTACGGCACAATTTTTTGCACAGAAATCAAAAAATTCCTGACCCCGGGGTCAGGAAAACCTCACGGGGTGAGCCGGGCGGAATCAGGCCGAATGCAAAAATGAACACCGCCATGAGTTTCGGGATGGAATATAAGGGTTAGGTGTGCTTTTGCATGCTGGATTTGGGACGGCACAATTTTTGGCCCAGAAATCAAAAAATTCCTGACCCCGGGGTCAGGAAAACCGCACGGGGTGAGCCTGGCGGAATCAGGCCGAATGCAAAAATGAGCTCCGCCATGAGTTCCGGGGTGGAATGTAAGGGTTAGGTGTGCTTTTGCATGCTGGATTTGGGACGGCACAATTTTTGGCCCAGAAATCAAAAACTTCCTGACCAGGGGTCAGGAAAAGCTCACGGGGTGAGCCGGGCAGAATCAGGCCGAATGCAAAAATGAACACCGCCATGAGTTTCGGGATGGAATGTAAGGGTTAGGTGTGCTTTTGCATGCTGGATTTGGGACGGCACAATTTTTGGCCCAGAAATCAAAAAATTCTTGACCAGGGGTCAGGAAAACCTCACGGAGTGAGCCGGGCAGAATCAGGCCGAATGCAAAAATGAACACCGCCATGAGATTCGGGGTGGAATGTAAGGGTTAGGTGTGCTTTTGCATGCTGGATTTGGTACGGCACAATTTTTTTGCACAGAAATCAAAAAATTCCTGACCCCGGTGTCAGGAAAAACTCACGGGGTGAGCCGGGCGGAATCAGGCCGAATGCAAAAATGAACACCGCCATGAGTTTCGGGATGGAATATAAGGGTTAGGTGTGCTTTTGCATGCTGGATTTGGGACGGCACAATTTTTGGCCCAGAAATCAAAAAATTCCTGACCTAGGTTTCAGGAAAACCTCACGGGGTGAGCCGGGCGGAATCAGGCCGAATGCAAAAATTAACACCGCCATGAGATTCGGGGTGGAATGTAAGGGTTAGGTGTGCTTTTGCATGCTGGATTTGGGACGGCACAAATTTTGGCCCAGAAATCAAAAAATTCCTGACCCCGGGGTCAGGAAAACCTCACGGGGTGAGCCGGGCGGAATCAGGCCGAATGCAAAAATGAACACCGCCATGAGTTTCGGGGTGGAATGTAAGGGTTAGGTGTGCTTTTGCATGCGGGATTTGGGACGGCACAATTTTTACCCCAGGAATCAAAAAATTCCTGACGCCGGGGTCAGGAAAACCTCACGGGGTGAGCCGGGCAGAATCAGGCCGAATGCAAAAATGAACACCGCCATGAGTTTCGGGGTGGAATGTAAGGGTTAGGTGTCTTTTGCATGCTGGATTTGGGACGGCACAAATTTTGGCCCAGAAATCAAAAAATTCCTGACCCCGGGGTCAGGAAAACCTCACGGGATGAGCCGGGCGGAATCAGGCCGAATGCAAAAATGAACACCGCCATGAGATTCGGGGTGGAATGTAAGGGTTAGGTGTGCTTTTGCATGCTGGATTTGGGACGGCACAAATTTTGGCCCAGAAATCAAAAAATTCCTGACCCCGGGGTCAGGAAAACCTCACGGGGTGAGCCGGGCGGAATCAGGCCAAATGCAAAAATGAGCACCGCCATGAGATTCGGGGTGGAATGTAAGGGTTAGGTGTGCTTTTGCATGCTGGATTTGGGACGGCCCAATTTTTGGCCCAGAAATCAAATAATTCCTGACCCCGGGGTCAGGAAAACCTCACGGGGTGAGCCTGGCGGAATCAGGCCGAATGCATAAATGAACACCGCCATGAGTTTCGGGGTGGAAGGTAAGGGTTAGGTGTGCTTTTGCATGCTGGATTTGGGACGGCACAATTTTTGGCCCAGAAATCAAAAAATTCCTGACCCCGGGGTCAGGAGAACCTCACGGGGTGAGCCGGGCGGAATCAGGCCGAATGCAAAAATGAACACCGCCATGAGATTCGGTGTGGAATGTAAGGGTGAGGTGTGCTTTTGCATGCTGGATTTGGGACGGCACAATTTTTGGCCAAGAAATCAAAAAATTCCTGACCCCGGGGTCAGGAAAACCTCACGGGGTGAGCCTGGCGGAATCAGGCCGAATGCAAAAATGAACACCGCCATGAGTTTCGGGGTGGAATTTAAGGGTTAGGTGTGCTTTTGCATGCTGGATTTGGTACGGCACAATTTTTTGCACAGAAATTAAAAAATTCCTGACCCCGGTGTCAGGAAAACCTCACGGGGTGAGCCGGGCGGAATCAGGCCGAATGCAAAAATGAACACCGCCATGAGTTTCGGGATGGAATATAAGGGTTAGGTGTGCTTTTGCATGCTGGATTTGGGACGGCACAATTTTTGGCCCAGAAATCAAAAAATTCCTGACCCAGGTTTCAGGAAAACCTCACGGGGTGAGCCGGGCGGAATCAGGCCGAATGCAAAAATGAACACCGCCATGAGATTCGGGGTGGAATGTAAGGGTTAGGTATGCTTTTGCATGCTGGATTTGGGACGGCACAAATTTTGGCCCAGAAATCAAAAAATTCCTGTCCCCGGGGTCAGGAAAACCTCACGGGGTGAGCCTGGCGGAATCAGGCCGAATGCAAAAATGAACACCGCTATGAGTTTTCGGGTGGAATTTAAGGGTTAGGTGTGCTTTTGCATGCTGGATTTGGGACGGCACAATTTTTGGCCCAGAAATCAAATAATTCCTGACCCCGGGGTCAGGAAAACCTCACGGGGTGAGCCTGGCGGAATCAGGCCGAATGCAAAAATGAACACCGCCATGAGATTCGGGGTGGAATGTAAGGGTTAGGTGTCCTTTTGCATGCTGGATTTGGGACGGCACAATTTTTGGCCCAGAAATCAAAAAATTCCTGACCCCGGGGTCAGGAAAACCTCACGGGGTGAGCCGGGCGGAATCAGGCCGAATGCAAAAATGAGCTCCGCCATGAGTTTCGGGGTGGAAGGTAAGGGTTAGGTGTGCTTTTGCATGCTGGATTTGGTACGGCACAATTTTTTGCACAGAAATCAAAAAATTCCTGACCCCGGTGTCAGGAAAACCTCACGGGGTGAGCCGGGCGGAATCAGGCCGAATGCAAAAATGAACACCGCCATGAGTTTCGCGATGGAATATAAGGGTTAGGTGTGCTTTTGCATGCTGGATTTGGGACGGCACAATTTTTGGCCCAGAAATCAAAAAATTCCTGACCCAGGTTTCAGGAAAACCTCACGGGGTGAGCCGGGCGGAATCAGGCCGAATGCAAAAATGAACACCGCCATGAGATTCGGGGTGGAATGTAAGGGTTAGGTGTGCTTTTGCATGCTGGATTTGGGACGGCACAAATTTTGGCCCAGAAATCAAAAAATTCCTGACCCCGGGGTCAGGAAAACCTCACGGGGTGAGCCTGGCGGAATCAGGCCGAATGCAAAAATGAACACCGCTATGAGTTTTCGGGTGGAATTTAAGGGTTAGGTGTGCTTTTGCATGCTGGATTTGGGACGGCACAATTTTTGGCCCAGAAATCAATAATTCCTGACCCCGGGGTCAGGAAAACCTCACGGGGTGAGCCTGGCGGAATCAGGCCGAATGCAAAAATGAACACCGCCATGAGATTCGGGGTGGAATGTAAGGGTTAGGTGTCCTTTTGCATGCTGGATTTGGGACGGCACAATTTTTGGCCCAGAAATCAAAAAATTCCTGACCCCGGGGTCAGGAAAACCTCACGGGGTGAGCCGGGCGGAATCAGGCCGAATGCAAAAATGAGCTCCGCCATGAGTTTCGGGGTGGAAGGTAAGGGTTAGGTGTGCTTTTGCATGCTGGATTTGGGACGGCACAATTTTTGGCGCAGAAATCAAAAAATTCCTGACCCCGGGGTCAGGAAAACCTCACGGGGTGAGCCTGGCGGAATCAGGCCGAATGCAAAAATGAACACCGCCATGAGTTTCGGGGTGGAAGGTAAGGGTTAGGTGTGCTTTTGCATGCTGGATTTGTGACGGCACAAATTTTGGCCCAGAAATCAAAAAATTCCTGACCCCGGTGTCAGGAAAACCTCACGGGGTGAGCCGGGCGGAATCAGGCCAAATGCAAAAATGAGCACCGCCATGAGATTCGGGGTGGAATGTAAGGGTTAGGTGTGCTTTTGCATGCTGGATTTGGGACGGCCCAATTTTTGGCCCAGAAATCAAATAATTCCTGACCCCGGGGTCAGGAAAACCTCACGGGGTGAGCCTGGCGGAATCAGGCCGAATGCAAAAATGAACACCGCTATGAGTTTTCGGGTGGAATTTAAGGGTTAGGTGTGCTTTTGCATGCTGGATTTGGGACGGCACAATTTTTGGCCCAGAAATCAAATAATTCCTGACCCCGGGGTCAGGAAAACCTCACGGAGTGAGCCTGGCGGAATCAGGCCGAATGCAAAAATGAACACCGCCATGAGATTCGGGGTGGAATGTAAGGGTTAGGTGTCCTTTTGCATGCTGGATTTGGGACGGCACAATTTTTGGCCCAGAAATCAAAAAATTCCTGACCCCGGGGTCAGGAAAACCTCACGGGGTGAGCCGGGCGGAATCAGGCCGAATGCAAAAATGAACACCGCCATGAGATTCGGGGTGGAATGTAAGGGTTAGGTGTGCTTTTGCATGCTGGATTTGGACGGCACAAATTTTGGCCCAGAAATCAAAAAATTCCTGACCCCGGGGTCAGGAAAACCTCACGGGGTGAGCCGGGCGGAATCAGGCCGAATGCAAAAATGAACACCGCCATGAGTTTCGGGGTGGAATGTAAGGGTTAGGTGGCCTTTTGCATGCTGGATTTGGGACGGCAGAAAATTTGGCCCAGAAATCAAAAAATTCCTGACCCCGGGGTCAGGAAAACCTCACGGGGTGAGCGTGGCGGAATTAGGCCGAATGCAAAAATGAACACCGCCATGAGTTTTGGGGTGGAATTTAAGGGTTAGGTGTGCTTTTGCATGCTGGATTTGGGACGGCACAATTTTTACCCCAGGAATCAAAAAATTCAAGACCCCGGGGTCAGGAAAACCTCACGGGGTGAGCCGGGCGGAATCAGGCCGAATGCAAAAATGAACACCGCCATGAGATTTGGGGTGGAATGTAAGGGTTAGGTATGCTTTTGCATGCTGGATTTGTGACGGCACAAATTTTGGCCCAGAAATCAAAAAATTCCTGACCCAGGTTTCAGGAAAACCTCACGGGGTGAGCCGGGCGGAATCAGGCCGAATGCAAAAATGAACACCGCCATGAGATTCGGGGTGGAATGTAAGGGTTAGGTGTGCTTTTGCATGCTGGATTTGGGACGGCACAAATTTTGGCCCAGAAATCAAAAAATTCCTGACCCCGGGGTCAGGAAAACCTCACGGGGTGAGCCGGGCGGAATCAGGCCGAATGCAAAAATGAACACCGCCATGAGTTTCGGGGTGGAATGTAAGGGTTAGGTGTGCTTTTGCATGCGGGATTTGGGACGGCACAATTTTTACCCCAGGAATCAAAAAATTCCTGACGCCGGGGTCAGGAAAACCTCACGGGGTGAGCCGGGCAGAATCAGGCCGAATGCAAAAATGAACACCGCCATGATTTTCGGGGTGGAATGTAAGGGTTAGGTGTCCTTTTGCATGCTGGATTTGGGACGGCACAAATTTTGGCCCAGAAATCAAAAAATTCCTGACCCCGGGGTCAGGAAAACCTCACGGGATGAGCCGGGCGGAATCAGGCCGAATGCAAAAATGAACACCGCCATGAGATTCGGGGTGGAATGTAAGGGTTAGGTGTGCTTTTGCATGCTGGATTTGGGACGGCACAAATTTTGGCCCAGAAATCAAAAAATTCCTGACCCCGGGGTCAGGAAAACCTCACGGGATGAGCCTGGCGGAATCAGGCCGAATGCAAAAATGAACACCGCTATGAGTTTTCGGGTGGAATTTAAGGGTTAGGTGTGCTTTTGCATGCTGGATTTGGGACGGCCCAATTTTTGGCCCAGAAATCAAATAATTCCTGACCCCGGGGTCAGGAAAACCTCACGGGGTGAGCCTGGCGGAATCAGGCCGAATGCAAAAATGAACACCGCTATGAGTTTTCGGGTGGAATTTAAGGGTTAGGTGTGCTTTTGCATGCTGGATTTGGGACGGCACAATTTTTGGCCCAGAAATCAAATAATTCCTGACCCCGGGGTCAGGAAAACCTCACGGGGTGAGCCTGGCGGAATCAGGCCGAATGCAAAAATGAACACCGCCATGAGATTCGGGGTGGAATGTAAGGGTTAGGTGTCCTTTTGCATGCTGGATTTGGGACGGCACAATTTTTGGCCCAGAAATCAAAAAATTCCTGACCCCGGGGTCAGGAAAACCTCACGGGGTGAGCCGGGCGGAATCAGGCCGAATGCAAAAATGAGCTCCGCCATGAGTTTCGGGGTGGAAGGTAAGGGTTAGGTGTGCTTTTGCATGCTGGATTTGGGACGGCACAATTTTTGGCGCAGAAATCAAAAAATTCCTGACCCCGGGGTCAGGAAAACCTCACGGGGTGAGCCTGGCGGAATCAGGCCGAATGCAAAAATGAACACCGCCATGAGTTTCGGGGTGGAAGGTAAGGGTTAGGTGTGCTTTTGCATGCTGGATTTGGGACGGCACAATTTTTGGCCCAGAAATCAAAAAATTCCTGACCCCGGGGTCAGGAGAACCTCACGGGGTGAGCCGGGCGGAATCAGGCCGAATGCAAAAATGAACACCGCCATGAGATTCGGTGTGGAATGTAAGGGTGAGGTGTGCTTTTGCATGCTGGATTTGGGACGGCACAATTTTTGGCCAAGAAATCAAAAAATTCCTGACCCCGGGGTCAGGAAAACCGCACGGGGTGAGCCTGGCGGAATCAGGCCGAATGCAAAAATGAGCTCCGCCATGAGTTCCGGGGTGGAATGTAAGGGTTAGGTGTGCTTTTGCATGCTGGATTTGGGACGGCACAATTTTTGGCCCAGAAATCAAAAAATTCCTGACCCCGGGGTCAGGAAAACCGCACGTGGTGAGCCTGGCGGAATCAGGCCGAATGCAAAAATGAACACCGCCATGAGTTTCGGGGTGGAATGTAAGGGTTAGGTGTGCTTTTGCATGCTGGATTTGGTACGGCACAATTTTTTGCACAGAAATCAAAAAATTCCTGACCCCGGGGTCAGGAAAACCTCACGGGGTGAGCCGGGCGGAATCAGGCCGAATGCAAAAATGAACACCGCCATGAGTTTCGGGATGGAATATAAGGGTTAGGTGTGCTTTTGCATGCTGGATTTGGGACGGCACAATTTTTGGCCCAGAAATCAAAAAATTCCTGACCCCGGGGTCAGGAAAACCGCACGGGGTGAGCCTGGCGGAATCAGGCCGAATGCAAAAATGAGCTCCGCCATGAGTTCCGGGGTGGAATGTAAGGGTTAGGTGTGCTTTTGCATGCTGGATTTGGGACGGCACAATTTTTGGCCCAGAAATCAAAAAATTCTTGACCAGGGGTCAGGAAAACCTCACGGAGTGAGCCGGGCAGAATCAGGCCGAATGCAAAAATGAACACCGCCATGAGTTTTGGGGTGGAATTTAAGGGTTAGGTGTGCTTTTGCATGCTGGATTTGGTACGGCACAATTTTTTGCACAGAAATTAAAAAATTCCTGACCCCGGTGTCAGGAAAACCTCACGGGGTGAGCCGGGCGGAATCAGGCCGAATGCAAAAATGAACACCGCCATGAGTTTCGGGATGGAATATAAGGGTTAGGTGTGCTTTTGCATGCTGGATTTGGGACGGCACAAATTTTGGCCCAGAAATCAAAAAATTCCTGACCCCGGGGTCAGGAAAACCTCACGGGATGAGCCGGGCGGAATCAGGCCGAATGCAAAAATGAACACCGCCATGAGATTCGGGGTGGAATGTAAGGGTTAGGTGTGCTTTTGCATGCTGGATTTGGGACGGCACAAATTTTGGCCCAGAAATCAAAAAATTCCTGACCCCGGTGTCAGGAAAACCTCACGGGGTGAGCCGGGCGGAATCAGGCCAAATGCAAAAATGAGCACCGCCATGAGATTCGGGGTGGAATGTAAGGGTTAGGTGTGCTTTTGCATGCTGGATTTGGGACGGCCCAATTTTTGGCCCAGAAATCAAATAATTCCTGACCCCGGGGTCAGGAAAACCTCACGGGGTGAGCCTGGCGGAATCAGGCCGAATGCAAAAATGAACACCGCTATGAGTTTTCGGGTGGAATTTAAGGGTTAGGTGTGCTTTTGCATGCTGGATTTGGGACGGCACAATTTTTGGCCCAGAAATCAAATAATTCCTGACCCCGGGGTCAGGAAAACCTCACGGAGTGAGCCTGGCGGAATCAGGCCGAATGCAAAAATGAACACCGCCATGAGATTCGGGGTGGAATGTAAGGGTTAGGTGTCCTTTTGCATGCTGGATTTGGGACGGCACAATTTTTGGCCCAGAAATCAAAAAATTCCTGACCCCGGGGTCAGGAAAACCTCACGGGGTGAGCCGGGCGGAATCAGGCCGAATGCAAAAATGAACACCGCCATGAGATTCGGGGTGGAATGTAAGGGTTAGGTGTGCTTTTGCATGCTGGATTTGGACGGCACAAATTTTGGCCCAGAAATCAAAAAATTCCTGACCCCGGGGTCAGGAAAACCTCACGGGGTGAGCCGGGCGGAATCAGGCCGAATGCAAAAATGAACACCGCCATGAGTTTCGGGGTGGAATGTAAGGGTTAGGTGGCCTTTTGCATGCTGGATTTGGGACGGCAGAAAATTTGGCCCAGAAATCAAAAAATTCCTGACCCCGGGGTCAGGAAAACCTCACGGGGTGAGCGTGGCGGAATTAGGCCGAATGGAAAAATGAACACCGCCATGAGTTTTGGGGTGGAATTTAAGGGTTAGGTGTGCTTTTGCATGCTGGATTTGGGACGGCACAATTTTTACCCCAGGAATCAAAAAATTCAAGACCCCGGGGTCAGGAAAACCTCACGGGGTGAGCCGGGCGGAATCAGGCCGAATGCAAAAATGAACACCGCCATGAGATTTGGGGTGGAATGTAAGGGTTAGGTATGCTTTTGCATGCTGGATTTGTGACGGCACAAATTTTGGCCCAGAAATCAAAAAATTCCTGACCCAGGTTTCAGGAAAACCTCACGGGGTGAGCCGGGCGGAATCAGGCCGAATGCAAAAATGAACACCGCCATGAGTTCCGGGGTGGAATGTAAGGGTTAGGTGTGCTTTTGCATGCTGGATTTGGGACGGCACAATTTTTGGCCCAGAAATCAAAAAATTCTTGACCAGGGGTCAGGAAAACCTCACGGAGTGAGCCGGGCAGAATCAGGCCGAATGCAAAAATGAACACCGCCATGAGTTTTGGGGTGGAATTTAAGGGTTAGGTGTGCTTTTGCATGCTGGATTTGGTACGGAACAATTTTTTGCACAGAAATCAAAAAATTCCTGACCCCGGTGTCAGGAAAACCTCACGGGGTGAGCCGGGCGGAATCAGGCCGAATGCAAAAATGAACACCGCCATGAGTTTCGGGATGGAATATAAGGGTTAGGTGTGCTTTTGCATGCTGGATTTGGGACGGCACAATTTTTGGCCCAGAAATCAAAAAATTCCTGACCCAGGTTTCAGGAAAACCTCACGGGGTGAGCCGGGCGGAATCAGGCCGAATGCAAAAATGAACACCGCCATGAGATTCGGGGTGGAATGTAAGGGTTAGGTGTGCTTTTGCATGCTGGATTTGGGACGGCACAAATTTTGGCCCAGAAATCAAAAAATTACTGACCCCGGGGTCAGGAAAACCTCACGGGGTGAGCCGGGCGGAATCAGGCCGAATGCAAAAATGAACACCGCCATGAGTTTCGGGGTGGAATGTAAGGGTTAGGTGTGCTTTTGCATGCGGGATTTGGGACGGCACAATTTTTACCCCAGGAATCAAAAAATTCCTGACGCCGGGGTCAGGAAAACCTCACGGGGTGAGCCGGGCAGAATCAGGCCGAATGCAAAAATGAACACCGCCATGAGTTTCGGGGTGGAATGTAAGGGTTAGGTGTCCTTTTGCATGCTGGATTTGGGACGGCACAAATTTTGGCCCAGAAATCAAAAAATTCCTGACCCCGGGGTCAGGAAAACCTCACGGGATGAGCCGGGCGGAATCAGGCCGAATGCAAAAATGAACACCGCCATGAGATTCGGGGTGGAATGTAAGGGTTAGGTGTGCTTTTGCATGCTGGATTTGGGACGGCACAAATTTTGGCCCAGAAATCAAAAAATTCCTGACCCCGGTGTCAGGAAAACCTCACGGGGTGAGCCGGGCGGAATCAGGCCAAATGCAAAAATGAGCACCGCCATGAGATTCGGGGTGGAATGTAAGGGTTAGGTGTGCTTTTGCATGCTGGATTTGGGACGGCCCAATTTTTGGCCCAGAAATCAAATAATTCCTGACCCCGGGGTCAGGAAAACCTCACGGGGTGAGCCTGGCGGAATCAGGCCGAATGCAAAAATGAGCTCCGCCATGAGTTCCGGGGTGGAATGTAAGGGTTAGGTGTGCTTTTGCATGCTGGATTTGGGACGGCACAATTTTTGGCCCAGAAATCAAAAAATTCTTGACCAGGGGTCAGGAAAACCTCACGGAGTGAGCCGGGCAGAATCAGGCCGAATGCAAAAATGAACACCGCCATGAGTTTTGGGGTGGAATTTAAGGGTTAGGTGTGCTTTTGCATGCTGGATTTGGTACGGCACAATTTTTTGCACAGAAATTAAAAAATTCCTGACCCCGGTGTCAGGAAAACCTCACGGGGTGAGCCGGGCGGAATCAGGCCGAATGCAAAAATGAACACCGCCATGAGTTTCGGGATGGAATATAAGGGTTAGGTGTGCTTTTGCATGCTGGATTTGGGACGGCACAAATTTTGGCCCAGAAATCAAAAAATTCCTGACCCCGGGGTCAGGAAAACCTCACGGGATGAGCCGGGCGGAATCAGGCCGAATGCAAAAATGAACACCGCCATGAGATTCGGGGTGGAATGTAAGGGTTAGGTGTGCTTTTGCATGCTGGATTTGGGACGGCACAAATTTTGGCCCAGAAATCAAAAAATTCCTGACCCCGGTGTCAGGAAAACCTCACGGGGTGAGCCGGGCGGAATCAGGCCAAATGCAAAAATGAGCACCGCCATGAGATTCGGGGTGGAATGTAAGGGTTAGGTGTGCTTTTGCATGCTGGATTTGGGACGGCCCAATTTTTGGCCCAGAAATCAAATAATTCCTGACCCCGGGGTCAGGAAAACCTCACGGGGTGAGCCTGGCGGAATCAGGCCGAATGCAAAAATGAACACCGCTATGAGTTTTCGGGTGGAATTTAAGGGTTAGGTGTGCTTTTGCATGCTGGATTTGGGACGGCACAATTTTTGGCCCAGAAATCAAATAATTCCTGACCCCGGGGTCAGGAAAACCTCACGGAGTGAGCCTGGCGGAATCAGGCCGAATGCAAAAATGAACACCGCCATGAGATTCGGGGTGGAATGTAAGGGTTAGGTGTCCTTTTGCATGCTGGATTTGGGACGGCACAATTTTTGGCCCAGAAATCAAAAAATTCCTGACCCCGGGGTCAGGAAAACCTCACGGGGTGAGCCGGGCGGAATCAGGCCGAATGCAAAAATGAACACCGCCATGAGATTCGGGGTGGAATGTAAGGGTTAGGTGTGCTTTTGCATGCTGGATTTGGACGGCACAAATTTTGGCCCAGAAATCAAAAAATTCCTGACCCCGGGGTCAGGAAAACCTCACGGGGTGAGCCGGGCGGAATCAGGCCGAATGCAAAAATGAACACCGCCATGAGTTTCGGGGTGGAATGTAAGGGTTAGGTGGCCTTTTGCATGCTGGATTTGGGACGGCAGAAAATTTGGCCCAGAAATCAAAAAATTCCTGACCCCGGGGTCAGGAAAACCTCACGGGGTGAGCGTGGCGGAATTAGGCCGAATGGAAAAATGAACACCGCCATGAGTTTTGGGGTGGAATTTAAGGGTTAGGTGTGCTTTTGCATGCTGGATTTGGGACGGCACAATTTTTACCCCAGGAATCAAAAAATTCAAGACCCCGGGGTCAGGAAAACCTCACGGGGTGAGCCGGGCGGAATCAGGCCGAATGCAAAAATGAACACCGCCATGAGATTTGGGGTGGAATGTAAGGGTTAGGTATGCTTTTGCATGCTGGATTTGTGACGGCACAAATTTTGGCCCAGAAATCAAAAAATTCCTGACCCAGGTTTCAGGAAAACCTCACGGGGTGAGCCGGGCGGAATCAGGCCGAATGCAAAAATGAACACCGCCATGAGTTCCGGGGTGGAATGTAAGGGTTAGGTGTGCTTTTGCATGCTGGATTTGGGACGGCACAATTTTTGGCCCAGAAATCAAAAAATTCTTGACCAGGGGTCAGGAAAACCTCACGGAGTGAGCCGGGCAGAATCAGGCCGAATGCAAAAATGAACACCGCCATGAGTTTTGGGGTGGAATTTAAGGGTTAGGTGTGCTTTTGCATGCTGGATTTGGTACGGCACAATTTTTTGCACAGAAATCAAAAAATTCCTGACCCCGGTGTCAGGAAAACCTCACGGGGTGAGCCGGGCGGAATCAGGCCGAATGCAAAAATGAACACCGCCATGAGTTTCGGGATGGAATATAAGGGTTAGGTGTGCTTTTGCATGCTGGATTTGGGACGGCACAATTTTTGGCCCAGAAATCAAAAAATTCCTGACCCAGGTTTCAGGAAAACCTCACGGGGTGAGCCGGGCGGAATCAGGCCGAATGCAAAAATGAACACCGCCATGAGATTCGGGGTGGAATGTAAGGGTTAGGTGTGCTTTTGCATGCTGGATTTGGGACGGCACAAATTTTGGCCCAGAAATCAAAAAATTACTGACCCCGGGGTCAGGAAAACCTCACGGGGTGAGCCGGGCGGAATCAGGCCGAATGCAAAAATGAACACCGCCATGAGTTTCGGGGTGGAATGTAAGGGTTAGGTGTGCTTTTGCATGCGGGATTTGGGACGGCACAATTTTTACCCCAGGAATCAAAAAATTCCTGACGCCGGGGTCAGGAAAACCTCACGGGGTGAGCCGGGCAGAATCAGGCCGAATGCAAAAATGAACACCGCCATGAGTTTCGGGGTGGAATGTAAGGGTTAGGTGTCCTTTTGCATGCTGGATTTGGGACGGCACAAATTTTGGCCCAGAAATCAAAAAATTCCTGACCCCGGGGTCAGGAAAACCTCACGGGATGAGCCGGGCGGAATCAGGCCGAATGCAAAAATGAACACCGCCATGAGATTCGGGGTGGAATGTAAGGGTTAGGTGTGCTTTTGCATGCTGGATTTGGGACGGCACAAATTTTGGCCCAGAAATCAAAAAATTCCTGACCCCGGTGTCAGGAAAACCTCACGGGGTGAGCCGGGCGGAATCAGGCCAAATGCAAAAATGAGCACCGCCATGAGATTCGGGGTGGAATGTAAGGGTTAGGTGTGCTTTTGCATGCTGGATTTGGGACGGCCCAATTTTTGGCCCAGAAATCAAATAATTCCTGACCCCGGGGTCAGGAAAACCTCACGGGGTGAGCCTGGCGGAATCAGGCCGAATGCAAAAATGAACACCGCTATGAGTTTTCGGGTGGAATTTAAGGGTTAGGTGTGCTTTTGCATGCTGGATTTGGGACGGCACAATTTTTGGCCCAGAAATCAAATAATTCCTGACCCCGGGGTCAGGAAAACCTCACGGAGTGAGCCTGGCGGAATCAGGCCGAATGCAAAAATGAACACCGCCATGAGATTCGGGGTGGAATGTAAGGGTTAGGTGTCCTTTTGCATGCTGGATTTGGGACGGCACAATTTTTGGCCCAGAAATCAAAAAATTCCTGACCCCGGGGTCAGGAAAACCTCACGGGGTGAGCCGGGCGGAATCCGGCCGAATGCAAAAATGAACACCGCCATGAGATTCGGGGTGGAATGTAAGGGTTAGGTGTGCTTTTGCATGCTGGATTTGGACGGCACAAATTTTGGCCCAGAAATCAAAAAATTCCTGACCCCGGGGTCAGGAAAACCTCACGGGGTGAGCCGGGCGGAATCAGGCCGAATGCAAAAATGAACACCGCCATGAGTTTCGGGGTGGAATGTAAGGGTTAGGTGGCCTTTTGCATGCTGGATTTGGGACGGCAGAAAATTTGGCCCAGAAATCAAAAAATTCCTGACCCCGGGGTCAGGAAAACCTCACGGGGTGAGCGTGGCGGAATTAGGCCGAATGGAAAAATGAACACCGCCATGAGTTTTGGGGTGGAATTTAAGGGTTAGGTGTGCTTTTGCATGCTGGATTTGGGACGGCACAATTTTTACCCCAGGAATCAAAAAATTCAAGACCCCGGGGTCAGGAAAACCTCACGGGGTGAGCCGGGCGGAATCAGGCCGAATGCAAAAATGAACACCGCCATGAGATTTGGGGTGGAATGTAAGGGTTAGGTATGCTTTTGCATGCTGGATTTGTGACGGCACAAATTTTGGCCCAGAAATCAAAAAATTCCTGACCCAGGTTTCAGGAAAACCTCACGGGGTGAGCCGGGCGGAATCAGGCCGAATGCAAAAATGAACACCGCCATGAGATTCGGGGTGGAATGTAAGGGTTAGGTGTGCTTTTGCATGCTGGATTTGGGACGGCACAAATTTTGGCCCAGAAATCAAAAAATTCCTGACCCCGGGGTCAGGAAAACCTCACGGGGTGAGCCGGGCGGAATCAGGCCGAATGCAAAAATGAACACCGCCATGAGTTTCGGGGTGGAATGTAAGGGTTAGGTGTGCTTTTGCATGCGGGATTTGGGACGGCACAATTTTTACCCCAGGAATCAAAAAATTCCTGACGCCGGGGTCAGGAAAACCTCACGGGGTGAGCCGGGCAGAATCAGGCCGAATGCAAAAATGAACACCGCCATGATTTTCGGGGTGGAATGTAAGGGTTAGGTGTCCTTTTGCATGCTGGATTTGGGACGGCACAAATTTTGGCCCAGAAATCAAAAAATTCCTGACCCCGGGGTCAGGAAAACCTCACGGGATGAGCCGGGCGGAATCAGGCCGAATGCAAAAATGAACACCGCCATGAGATTCGGGGTGGAATGTAAGGGTTAGGTGTGCTTTTGCATGCTGGATTTGGGACGGCACAAATTTTGGCCCAGAAATCAAAAAATTCCTGACCCCGGGGTCAGGAAAACCTCACGGGGTGAGCCGGGCGGAATCAGGCCAAATGCAAAAAGGAGCACCGCCATGAGATTCGGGGTGGAATGTAAGGGTTAGGTGTGCTTTTGCATGCTGGATTTGGGACGGCCCAATTTTTGGCGCAGAAATCAAATAATTCCTGACCCCGGGGTCAGGAAAACCTCACGGGGTGAGCCTGGCGGAATCAGGCCGAATGCAAAAATGAACACCGCTATGAGTTTTCGGGTGGAATTCAAGGGTTAGGTGTGCTTTTGCATGCTGGATTTGGGACGGCACAATTTTTGGCCCAGAAATCAAATAATTCCTGACCCCGGGGTCAGGAAAACCTCACGGGGTGAGCCTGGCGGAATCAGGCCGAATGCAAAAATGAACACCGCCATGAGATTCGGGGTGGAATGTAAGGGTTAGGTGGCCTTTTGCATGCTGGATTTGGGACGGCAGAAAATTTGGCCCAGAAATCAAAAAATTCCTGACCCCGGGGTCAGGAAAACCTCACGGGGTGAGCGTGGCGGAATTAGGCCGAATGGAAAAATGAACACCGCCATGAGTTTTGGGGTGGAATTTAAGGGTTAGGTGTGCTTTTGCATGCTGGATTTGGGACGGCACAATTTTTACCCCAGGAATCAAAAAATTCAAGACCCCGGGGTCAGGAAAACCTCACGGGGTGAGCCGGGCGGAATCAGGCCGAATGCAAAAATGAACACCGCCATGAGATTTGGGGTGGAATGTAAGGGTTAGGTATGCTTTTGCATGCTGGATTTGTGACGGCACAAATTTTGGCCCAGAAATCAAAAAATTCCTGACCCAGGTTTCAGGAAAACCTCACGGGGTGAGCCGGGCGGAATCAGGCCGAATGCAAAAATGAACACCGCCATGAGATTCGGGGTGGAATGTAAGGGTTAGGTGTGCTTTTGCATGCTGGATTTGGGACGGCACAAATTTTGGCCCAGAAATCAAAAAATTCCTGACCCCGGGGTCAGGAAAACCTCACGGGGTGAGCCGGGCGGAATCAGGCCGAATGCAAAAATGAACACCGCCATGAGTTTCGGGGTGGAATGTAAGGGTTAGGTGTGCTTTTGCATGCGGGATTTGGGACGGCACAATTTTTACCCCAGGAATCAAAAAATTCCTGACGCCGGGGTCAGGAAAACCTCACGGGGTGAGCCGGGCAGAATCAGGCCGAATGCAAAAATGAACACCGCCATGATTTTCGGGGTGGAATGTAAGGGTTAGGTGTCCTTTTGCATGCTGGATTTGGGACGGCACAAATTTTGGCCCAGAAATCAAAAAATTCCTGACCCCGGGGTCAGGAAAACCTCACGGGATGAGCCGGGCGGAATCAGGCCGAATGCAAAAATGAACACCGCCATGAGATTCGGGGTGGAATGTAAGGGTTAGGTGTGCTTTTGCATGCTGGATTTGGGACGGCACAAATTTTGGCCCAGAAATCAAAAAATTCCTGACCCCGGGGTCAGGAAAACCTCACGGGGTGAGCCGGGCGGAATCAGGCCAAATGCAAAAAGGAGCACCGCCATGAGATTCGGGGTGGAATGTAAGGGTTAGGTGTGCTTTTGCATGCTGGATTTGGGACGGCCCAATTTTTGGCGCAGAAATCAAATAATTCCTGACCCCGGGGTCAGGAAAACCTCACGGGGTGAGCCTGGCGGAATCAGGCCGAATGCAAAAATGAACACCGCTATGAGTTTTCGGGTGGAATTCAAGGGTTAGGTGTGCTTTTGCATGCTGGATTTGGGACGGCACAATTTTTGGCCCAGAAATCAAATAATTCCTGACCCCGGGGTCAGGAAAACCTCACGGGGTGAGCCTGGCGGAATCAGGCCGAATGCAAAAATGAACACCGCCATGAGATTCGGGGTGGAATGTAAGGGTTAGGTGTCCTTTTGCATGCTGGATTTGGGACGGCACAATTTTTGGCCCAGAAATCAAAAAATTCCTGACCCCGGGGTCAGGAAAACCTCACGGGGTGAGCCGGGCGGAATCAGGCCGAATGCAAAAATGAACACCGCCATGAGATTCGGGGTGGAATGTAAGGGTTAGGTGTGCTTTTGCATGCTGGATTTGGACGGCACAAATTTTGGCCCAGAAATCAAAAAATTCCTGACCCCGGGGTCAGGAAAACCTCACGGGGTGAGCCGGGCGGAATCAGGCCGAATGCAAAAATGAACACCGCCATGAGTTTCGGGGTGGAATGTAAGGGTTAGGTGGCCTTTTGCATGCTGGATTTGGGACGGCAGAAAATTTGGCCCAGAAATCAAAAAATTCCTGACCCCGGGGTCAGGAAAACCTCACGGGGTGAGCGTGGCGGAATTAGGCCGAATGGAAAAATGAACACCGCCATGAGTTTTGGGGTGGAATTTAAGGGTTAGGTGTGCTTTTGCATGCTGGATTTGGGACGGCACAATTTTTACCCCAGGAATCAAAAAATTCAAGACCCCGGGGTCAGGAAAACCTCACGGGGTGAGCCGGGCGGAATCAGGCCGAATGCAAAAATGAACACCGCCATGAGATTTGGGGTGGAATGTAAGGGTTAGGTATGCTTTTGCATGCTGGATTTGGGACGGCACAAATTTTGGCACAGAAATCAAAAAATTCCTGACCCAGGTTTCAGGAAAACCTCACGGGGTGAGCCGGGCGGAATCAGGCCGAATGCAAAAATGAACACCGCCATGAGATTCGGGGTGGAATGTAAGGGTTAGGTGTGCTTTTGCATGCTGGATTTGGGACGGCACAAATTTTGGCCCAGAAATCAAAAAATTCCTGACCCCGGGGTCAGGAAAACCTCACGGGGTGAGCCGGGCGGAATCAGGCCGAATGCAAAAATGAACACCGCCATGAGTTTCGGGGTGGAATGTAAGGGTTAGGTGTGCTTTTGCATGCGGGATTTGGGACGGCACAATTTTTACTCCAGGAATCAAAAAATTCCTGACCCAGGTTTCAGGAAAACCTCACGGGGTGAGCCGGGCGGAATCAGGCCGAATGCAAAAATGAACACCGCCATGAGATTCGGGGTGGAATGTAAGGGTTAGGTGTGCTTTTGCATGCTGGATTTGGACGGCACAAATTTTGGCCCAGAAATCAAAAAATTCCTGACCCCGGGGTCAGGAAAACCTCACGGGGTGAGCCGGGCGGAATCAGGCCGAATGCAAAAATGAACACCGCCATGAGTTTCGGGGTGGAATGTAAGGGTTAGGTGGCCTTTTGCATGCTGGATTTGGGACGGCAGAAAATTTGGCCCAGAAATCAAAAAATTCCTGACCCCGGGGTCAGGAAATCCTCACGGGGTGAGCGTGGCGGAATTAGGCCGAATGGAAAAATGAACACCGCCATGAGTTTTGGGGTGGAATTTAAGGGTTAGGTGTGCTTTTGCATGCTGGATTTGGGACGGCACAATTTTTACCCCAGGAATCAAAAAATTCAAGACCCCGGGGTCAGGAAAACCTCACGGGGTGAGCCGGGCGGAATCAGGCCGAATGCAAAAATGAACACCGCCATGAGATTTGGGGTGGAATGTAAGGGTTAGGTATGCTTTTGCATGCTGGATTTGGGACGGCACAAATTTTGGCACAGAAATCAAAAAATTCCTGACCCAGGTTTCAGGAAAACCTCACGGGGTGAGCCGGGCGGAATCAGGCCGAATGCAAAAATGAACACCGCCATGAGATTCGGGGTGGAATGTAAGGGTTAGGTGTGCTTTTGCATGCTGGATTTGGGACGGCACAAATTTTGGCCCAGAAATCAAAAAATTCCTGACCCCGGGGTCAGGAAAACCTCACGGGGTGAGCCGGGCGGAATCAGGCCGAATGCAAAAATGAACACCGCCATGAGTTTCGGGGTGGAATGTAAGGGTTAGGTGTGCTTTTGCATGCGGGATTTGGGACGGCACAATTTTTACTCCAGGAATCAAAAAATTCCTGACGCCGGGGTCAGGAAAACCTCACGGGGTGAGCCGGGCAGAATCAGGCCGAATGCAAAAATGAACACCGCCATGATTTTCGGGGTGGAATGTAAGGGTTAGGTGTCCTTTTGCATGCTGGATTTGGGACGGCACAAATTTTGGCCCAGAAATCAAAAAATTCCTGACCCCGGGGTCAGGAAAACCTCACGGGGTGAGCCGGGCGGAATCAGGCCGAATGCAAAAATGAACACCGCCATGAGATTCGGGGTGGAATGTAAGGGTTAGGTGTGCTTTTGCATGCTGGATTTGGACGGCACAAATTTTGGCCCAGAAATCAAAAAATTCCTGACCCCGGGGTCAGGAAAACCTCACGGGGTGAGCCGGGCGGAATCAGGCCGAATGCAAAAATGAACACCGCCATGAGTTTCGGGGTGGAATGTAAGGGTTAGGTGGCCTTTTGCATGCTGGATTTGGGACGGCAGAAAATTTGGCCCAGAAATCAAAAAATTCCTGACCCCGGGGTCAGGAAAACCTCACGGGGTGAGCGTGGCGGAATTAGGCCGAATGGAAAAATGAACACCGCCATGAGTTTTGGGGTGGAATTTAAGGGTTAGGTGTGCTTTTGCATGCTGGATTTGGGACGGCACAATTTTTACCCCAGGAATCAAAAAATTCAAGACCCCGGGGTCAGGAAAACCTCACGGGGTGAGCCGGGCGGAATCAGGCCGAATGCAAAAATGAACACCGCCATGAGATTTGGGGTGGAATGTAAGGGTTAGGTATGCTTTTGCATGCTGGATTTGGGACGGCACAAATTTTGGCACAGAAATCAAAAAATTCCTGACCCAGGTTTCAGGAAAACCTCACGGGGTGAGCCGGGCGGAATCAGGCCGAATGCAAAAATGAACACCGCCATGAGATTCGGGGTGGAATGTAAGGGTTAGGTGTGCTTTTGCATGCTGGATTTGGGACGGCACAAATTTTGGCCCAGAAATCAAAAAATTCCTGACCCCGGGGTCAGGAAAACCTCACGGGGTGAGCCGGGCGGAATCAGGCCGAATGCAAAAATGAACACCGCCATGAGTTTCGGGGTGGAATGTAAGGGTTAGGTGTGCTTTTGCATGCGGGATTTGGGACGGCACAATTTTTACTCCAGGAATCAAAAAATTCCTGACGCCGGGGTCAGGAAAACCTCACGGGGTGAGCCGGGCAGAATCAGGCCGAATGCAAAAATGAACACCGCCATGATTTTCGGGGTGGAATGTAAGGGTTAGGTGTCCTTTTGCATGCTGGATTTGGGACGGCACAAATTTTGGCCCAGAAATCAAAAAATTCCTGACCCCGGGGTCAGGAAAACCTCACGGGGTGAGCCGGGCGGAATCAGGCCGAATGCAAAAATGAACACCGCCATGAGATTCGGGGTGGAATGTAAGGGTTAGGTGTGCTTTTGCATGCTGGATTTGGACGGCACAAATTTTGGCCCAGAAATCAAAAAATTCCTGACCCCGGGGTCAGGAAAACCTCACGGGGTGAGCCGGGCGGAATCAGGCCGAATGCAAAAATGAACACCGCCATGAGTTTCGGGGTGGAATGTAAGGGTTAGGTGGCCTTTTGCATGCTGGATTTGGGACGGCAGAAAATTTGGCCCAGAAATCAAAAAATTCCTGACCCCGGGGTCAGGAAAACCTCACGGGGTGAGCGTGGCGGAATTAGGCCGAATGGAAAAATGAACACCGCCATGAGTTTTGGGGTGGAATTTAAGGGTTAGGTGTGCTTTTGCATGCTGGATTTGGGACGGCACAATTTTTACCCCAGGAATCAAAAAATTCAAGACCCCGGGGTCAGGAAAACCTCACGGGGTGAGCCGGGCGGAATCAGGCCGAATGCAAAAATGAACACCGCCATGAGATTTGGGGTGGAATGTAAGGGTTAGGTATGCTTTTGCATGCTGGATTTGGGACGGCACAAATTTTGGCACAGAAATCAAAAAATTCCTGACCCAGGTTTCAGGAAAACCTCACGGGGTGAGCCGGGCGGAATCAGGCCGAATGCAAAAATGAACACCGCCATGAGTTTCGGGGTGGAATGTAAGGGTTAGGTGTGCTTTTGCATGCGGGATTTGGGACGGCACAATTTTTACTCCAGGAATCAAAAAATTCCTGACGCCGGGGTCAGGAAAACCTCACGGGGTGAGCCGGGCAGAATCAGGCCGAATGCAAAAATGAACACCGCCATGATTTTCGGGGTGGAATGTAAGGGTTAGGTGTCCTTTTGCATGCTGGATTTGGGACGGCACAAATTTTGGCCCAGAAATCAAAAAATTCCTGACCCCGGGGTCAGGAAAACCTCACGGGATGAGCCGGGCGGAATCAGGCCGAATGCAAAAATGAACACCGCCATGAGATTCGGGGTGGAATGTAAGGGTTAGGTGTGCTTTTGCATGCTGGATTTGGGACGGCACAAATTTTGGCCCAGAAATCAAAAAATTCCTGACCCCGGGGTCAGGAAAACCTCACGGGGTGAGCCGGGCGGAATCAGGCCAAATGCAAAAAGGAGCACCGCCATGAGATTCGGGGTGGAATGTAAGGGTTAGGTGTGCTTTTGCATGCTGGATTTGGGACGGCCCAATTTTTGGTGCAGAAATCAAATAATTCCTGACCCCGGGGTCAGGAAAACCTCACGGGGTGAGCCTGGCGGAATCAGGCCGAATGCAAAAATGAACACCGCTATGAGTTTTCGGGTGGAATTCAAGGGTTAGGTGTGCTTTTGCATGCTGGATTTGGGACGGCACAATTTTTGGCCCAGAAATCAAATAATTCCTGACCCCGGGGTCAGGAAAACCTCACGGGGTGAGCCTGGCGGAATCAGGCCGAATGCAAAAATGAACACCGCCATGAGATTCGGGGTGGAATGTAAGGGTTAGGTGTCCTTTTGCATGCTGGATTTGGGACGGCACAATTTTTGGCCCAGAAATCAAAAAATTCCTGACCCCGGGGTCAGGAAAACCTCACGGGGTGAGCCGGGCGGAATCAGGCCGAATGCAAAAATGAACACCGCCATGAGATTCGGGGTGGAATGTAAGGGTTAGGTGTGCTTTTGCATGCTGGATTTGGACGGCACAAATTTTGGCCCAGAAATCAAAAAATTCCTGACCCCGGGGTCAGGAAAACCTCACGGGGTGAGCCGGGCGGAATCAGGCCGAATGCAAAAATGAACACCGCCATGAGTTTCGGGGTGGAATGTAAGGGTTAGGTGGCCTTTTGCATGCTGGATTTGGGACGGCAGAAAATTTGGCCCAGAAATCAAAAAATTCCTGACCCCGGGGTCAGGAAAACCTCACGGGGTGAGCGTGGCGGAATTAGGCCGAATGGAAAAATGAACACCGCCATGAGTTTTGGGGTGGAATTTAAGGGTTAGGTGTGCTTTTGCATGCTGGATTTGGGACGGCACAATTTTTACCCCAGGAATCAAAAAATTCAAGACCCCGGGGTCAGGAAAACCTCACGGGGTGAGCCGGGCGGAATCAGGCCGAATGCAAAAATGAACACCGCCATGAGATTTGGGGTGGAATGTAAGGGTTAGGTATGCTTTTGCATGCTGGATTTGGGACGGCACAAATTTTGGCACAGAAATCAAAAAATTCCTGACCCAGGTTTCAGGAAAACCTCACGGGGTGAGCCGGGCGGAATCAGGCCGAATGCAAAAATGAACACCGCCATGAGATTCGGGGTGGAATGTAAGGGTTAGGTGTGCTTTTGCATGCTGGATTTGGGACGGCACAAATTTTGGCCCAGAAATCAAAAAATTCCTGACCCCGGGGTCAGGAAAACCTCACGGGGTGAGCCGGGCGGAATCAGGCCGAATGCAAAAATGAACACCGCCATGAGTTTCGGGGTGGAATGTAAGGGTTAGGTGTGCTTTTGCATGCGGGATTTGGGACGGCACAATTTTTACTCCAGGAATCAAAAAATTCCTGACGCCGGGGTCAGGAAAACCTCACGGGGTGAGCCGGGCAGAATCAGGCCGAATGCAAAAATGAACACCGCCATGATTTTCGGGGTGGAATGTAAGGGTTAGGTGTCCTTTTGCATGCTGGATTTGGGACGGCACAAATTTTGGCCCAGAAATCAAAAAATTCCTGACCCCGGGGTCAGGAAAACCTCACGGGATGAGCCGGGCGGAATCAGGCCGAATGCAAAAATGAACACTGCCATGAGATTCGGGGTGGAATGTAAGGGTTAGGTGTGCTTTTGCATGCTGGATTTGGGACGGCACAAATTTTGGCCCAGAAATCAAAAAATTCCTGACCCCGGGGTCAGGAAAACCTCACGGGGTGAGCCGGGCGGAATCAGGCCAAATGCAAAAATGAGCACCGCCATGAGATTCGGGGTGGAATGTAAGGGTTAGGTGTGCTTTTGCATGCTGGATTTGGGACGGCCCAATTTTTGGCCCAGAAATCAAATAATTCCTGACCCCGGGGTCAGGAAAACCTCACGGGGTGAGCCTGGCAGAATCAGGCCGAATGCAAAAATGAACACCGCTATGAGTTTTCGGGTGGAATTTAAGGGTTAGGTGTGCTTTTGCATGCTGGATTTGGGACGGCACAATTTTTGGCCCAGAAATCAAATAATTCCTGACCCCGGGGTCAGGAAAACCTCACAGGGTGAGCCGGGCGGAATCAGGCCGAATGCAAAAATGAACACCGCCATGAGTTTTGGGGTGGAATTTAAGGGTTAGGTGTGCTTTTGCATGCTGGATTTGGGACGGCACAATTTTTACCCCAGGAATCAAAAAATTCAAGACCCCGGGGTCAGGAAAACCTCACGGGGTGAGCCGGGCGGAATCAGGCCGAATGCAAAAATGAACACCGCCATGAGATTTGGGGTGGAATGTAAGGGTTAGGTATGCTTTTGCATGCTGGATTTGGGACGGCACAAATTTTGGCACAGAAATCAAAAAATTCCTGACCCAGGTTTCAGGAAAACCTCACGGGGTGAGCCGGGCGGAATCAGGCCGAATGCAAAAATGAACACCGCCATGAGATTCGGGGTGGAATGTAAGGGTTAGGTGTGCTTTTGCATGCTGGATTTGGGACGGCACAAATTTTGGCCCAGAAATCAAAAAATTCCTGACCCCGGGGTCAGGAAAACCTCACGGGGTGAGCCGGGCGGAATCAGGCCGAATGCAAAAATGAACACCGCCATGAGTTTCGGGGTGGAATGTAAGGGTTAGGTGTGCTTTTGCATGCGGGATTTGGGACGGCACAATTTTTACTCCAGGAATCAAAAAATTCCTGACGCCGGGGTAAGGAAAACCTCACGGGGTGAGCCGGGCAGAATCAGGCCGAATGCAAAAATGAACACCGCCATGATTTTCGGGGTGGAATGTAAGGGTTAGGTGTCCTTTTGCATGCTGGATTTGGGACGGCACAAATTTTGGCCCAGAAATCAAAAAATTCCTGACCCCGGGGTCAGGAAAACCTCACGGGATGAGCCGGGCGGAATCAGGCCGAATGCAAAAATGAACACCGCCATGAGATTCGGGGTGGAATGTAAGGGTTAGGTGTGCTTTTGCATGCTGGATTTGGGACGGCACAAATTTTGGCCCAGAAATCAAAAAATTCCTGACCCCGGGGTCAGGAAAACCTCACGGGGTGAGCCGGGCGGAATCAGGCCAAATGCAAAAAGGAGCACCGCCATGAGATTCGGGGTGGAATGTAAGGGTTAGGTGTGCTTTTGCATGCTGGATTTGGGACGGCCCAATTTTTGGCGCAGAAATCAAATAATTCCTGACCCCGGGGTCAGGAAAACCTCACGGGGTGAGCCTGGCGGAATCAGGCCGAATGCAAAAATGAACACCGCTATGAGTTTTCGGGTGGAATTCAAGGGTTAGGTGTGCTTTTGCATGCTGGATTTGGGACGGCACAATTTTTGGCCCAGAAATCAAATAATTCCTGACCCCGGGGTCAGGAAAACCTCACGGGGTGAGCCTGGCGGAATCAGGCCGAATGCAAAAATGAACACCGCCATGAGATTCGGGGTGGAATGTAAGGGTTAGGTGTCCTTTTGCATGCTGGATTTGGGACGGCACAATTTTTGGCCCAGAAATCAAAAAATTCCTGACCCCGGGGTCAGGAAAACCTCACGGGGTGAGCCGGGCGGAATCAGGCCGAATGCAAAAATGAACACCGCCATGAGATTCGGGGTGGAATGTAAGGGTTAGGTGTGCTTTTGCATGCTGGATTTGGACGGCACAAATTTTGGCCCAGAAATCAAAAAATTCCTGACCCCGGGGTCAGGAAAACCTCACGGGGTGAGCGTGGCGGAATTAGGCCGAATGGAAAAATGAACACCGCCATGAGTTTTGGGGTGGAATTTAAGGGTTAGGTGTGCTTTTGCATGCTGGATTTGGGACGGCACAATTTTTACCCCAGGAATCAAAAAATTCAAGACCCCGGGGTCAGGAAAACCTCACGGGGTGAGCCGGGCGGAATCAGGCCGAATGCAAAAATGAACACCGCCATGAGATTTGGGGTGGAATGTAAGGGTTAGGTATGCTTTTGCATGCTGGATTTGGGACGGCACAAATTTTGGCACAGAAATCAAAAAATTCCTGACCCAGGTTTCAGGAAAACCTCACGGGGTGAGCCGGGCGGAATCAGGCCGAATGCAAAAATGAACACCGCCATGAGATTCGGGGTGGAATGTAAGGGTTAGGTGTGCTTTTGCATGCTGGATTTGGGACGGCACAAATTTTGGCCCAGAAATCAAAAAATTCCTGACCCCGGGGTCAGGAAAACCTCACGGGGTGAGCCGGGCGGAATCAGGCCGAATGCAAAAATGAACACCGCCATGAGTTTCGGGGTGGAATGTAAGGGTTAGGTGTGCTTTTGCATGCGGGATTTGGGACGGCACAATTTTTACTCCAGGAATCAAAAAATTCCTGACGCCGGGGTCAGGAAAACCTCACGGGGTGAGCCGGGCAGAATCAGGCCGAATGCAAAAATGAACACCGCCATGATTTTCGGGGTGGAATGTAAGGGTTAGGTGTCCTTTTGCATGCTGGATTTGGGACGGCACAAATTTTGGCCCAGAAATCAAAAAATTCCTGACCCCGGGGTCAGGAAAACCTCACGGGATGAGCCGGGCGGAATCAGGCCGAATGCAAAAATGAACACTGCCATGAGATTCGGGGTGGAATGTAAGGGTTAGGTGTGCTTTTGCATGCTGGATTTGGGACGGCACAAATTTTGGCCCAGAAATCAAAAAATTCCTGACCCCGGGGTCAGGAAAACCTCACGGGGTGAGCCGGGCGGAATCAGGCCAAATGCAAAAATGAGCACCGCCATGAGATTCGGGGTGGAATGTAAGGGTTAGGTGTGCTTTTGCATGCTGGATTTGGGACGGCCCAATTTTTGGCCCAGAAATCAAATAATTCCTGACCCCGGGGTCAGGAAAACCTCACGGGGTGAGCCTGGCAGAATCAGGCCGAATGCAAAAATGAACACCGCTATGAGTTTTCGGGTGGAATTTAAGGGTTAGGTGTGCTTTTGCATGCTGGATTTGGGACGGCACAATTTTTGGCCCAGAAATCAAATAATTCCTGACCCCGGGGTCAGGAAAACCTCACAGGGTGAGCCGGGCGGAATCAGGCCGAATGCAAAAATGAACACCGCCATGAGTTTCGGGGTGGAATGTAAGGGTTAGGTTGCCTTTTGCATGCTGGATTTGGGACGGCAGAAAATTTGGCCCAGAAATCAAAAAATTCCTGACCCCGGGGTCAGGAAAACCTCACGGGGTGAGCCGGGCGGAATCAGGCCGAATGCAAAAATGAACACCGCCATGAGTTTTGGGGTGGAATTTAAGGGTTAGGTGTGCTTTTGCATGCTGGATTTGGGACGGCACAATTCTTACCCCAGGAATCAAAAAATTCAAGACCCCGGGGTCAGGAAAACCTCACGGGGTGAGCCGGGCGGAATCAGGCCGAATGCAAAAATGAACACCGCCATGAGATTTGGGGTGGAATGTAAGGGTTAGGTATGCTTTTGCATGCTGGATTTGGGACGGCACAAATTTTGGCCCAGAAATCAAAAAATTCCTGACCCAGGTTTCAGGAAAACCTCACGGGGTGAGCCGGGCGGAATCAGGCCGAATGGAAAAATGAACACCGCCATGAGTTTTGGGGTGGAATTTAAGGGTTAGGTGTGCTTTTGCATGCTGGATTTGGGACGGCACAATTTTTACCCCAGGAATCAAAAAATTCCTGACCCCGGGGTCAGGAAAACCTCACGGGGTGATCCGGGCAGAATCAGGCCGAATGGAAAAATGAACACCGCCATGAGTTTCGGGGTGGAATGTAAGGGTTAGGTGTGCTTTTGCATGCTGGATTTGGGACGGCACAAATTTTGGCCCAGAAATCAAAAAATTCCTGACCCCGGGGTCAGGAAAACCTCACGGGGTGAGCCGGGCGGAATCAGGCCGAATGCAAAAATGAACACCGCCATGAGTTTCGGGGTGGAATGTAAGGGTTAGGTGTGCTTTTGCATGCGGGATTTGGGACGGCACAATTTTTACCCCAGGAATCAAAAAATTCCTGACGCCGGGGTCAGGAAAACCTCACGGGGTGAGCCGGGCAGAATCAGGCCGAATGCAAAAATGAACACCGCCATGAGTTTCGGGGTGGAATGTAAGGGTTAGGTGTCCTTTTGCATGCTGGATTTGGGACGGCAGAAATTTTGGCCCAGAAATCAAAAAATTCCTGTACCCGGGGTCAGGAAAACCTCACGGGGTGAGCGTGGCGGAATTAGGCCGAATGGAAAAATGAACACCGCCATGAGTTTTGGGGTGGAATTTAAGGGTTAGGTGTGCTTTTGCATGCTGGATTTGGGACGGCACAATTTTTACCCCAGGAATCAAAAAATTCAAGACCCCGGGGTCAGGAAAACCTCACGGGGTGAGCCGGGCGGAATCAGGCCAAATGCAAAAACGAGCACCGCCATGAGATTCGGGGTGGAATGTAAGGGTTAGGTGTGCTTTTGCATGCTGGATTTGGGACGGCACAAATTTTGGCCCAGAAATCAAAAAATTCCTGACCCAGGTTTCAGGAAAACCTCACGGGGTGAGCCGGGCGGAATCAGGCCGAATGCAAAAATGAACACCGCCATGAGATTCGGGGTGGAATGTAAGGGTTAGGTGTGCTTTTGCATGCTGGATTTGGGACGGCACAAATTTTGGCCCAGAAATCAAAAAATTCCTGACCCCGGGGTCAGGAAAACCTCACGGGGTGAGCCGGGCGGAATCAGGCCGAATGCAAAAATGAACACCGCCATGAGTTTCGGGGTGGAATGTAAGGGTTAGGTGTGCTTTTGCATGCGGGATTTGGGACGGCACAATTTTTACCCCAGGAATCAAAAAATTCCTGACGCCGGGGTCAGGAAAACCTCACGGGGTGAGCCGGGCAGAATCAGGCCGAATGCAAAAATGAACACCGCCATGATTTTCGGGGTGGAATGTAAGGGTTAGGTGTCCTTTTGCATGCTGGATTTGGGACGGCACAAATTTTGGCCCAGAAATCAAAAAATTCCTGACCCCGGGGTCAGGAAAACCTCACGGGGTGAGCCGGGCGGAATCAGGCCGAATGCAAAAATGAACACCGCCATGAGATTCGGGGTGGAATGTAAGGGTTAGGTGTTCTTTTGCATGCTGGATTTGGGACGGCACAAATTTTGGCCCAGAAATCAAAAAATTCCTGACCCCGGGGTCAGGAAAACCTCACGGGGTGAGCCGGGCGGAATCAGGCCAAATGCAAAAATGAGCACCGCCATGAGATTCGGGGTGGAATGTAAGGGTTAGGTGTGCTTTTGCATGCTGGATTTGGGACGGCCCAATTTTTGGCCCAGAAATCAAATAATTCCTGACCCCGGGGTCAGGAAAACCTCACGGGGTGAGCCTGGCGGAATCAGGCCGAATGCAAAAATGAACACCGCTATGAGTTTTCGGGTGGAATTTAAGGGTTAGGTGTGCTTTTGCATGCTGGATTTGGGACGGCACAATTTTTGGCCCAGAAATCAAATAATTCCTGACCCCGGGGTCAGGAAAACCTCACGGGGTGAGCCTGGCGGAATCAGGCCGAATGCAAAAATGAACACCGCCATGAGATTCGGGGTGGAATGTAAGGGTTAGGTGTCCTTTTGCATGCTGGATTTGGGACGGCACAATTTTTGGCCCAGAAATCAAAAAATTCCTGACCCCGGGGTCAGGAAAACCTCACGGGGTGAGCCGGGCGGAATCAGGCCGAATGCAAAAATGAACACCGCCATGAGTTTCGGGGTGGAATGTAAGGGTTAGGTGGCCTTTTGCATGCTGGATTTGGGACGGCAGAAAATTTGGCCCAGAAATAAAAAAATTCCTGACCCCGGGGTCAGGAAAACCTCACGGGGTGAGCGTGGCGGAATTAGGCCGAATGGAAAAATGAACACCGCCATGAGTTTTGGGGTGGAATTTAAGGGTTAGGTGTGCTTTTGCATGCTGGATTTGGGACGGCACAATTTTTACCCCAGGAATCAAAAAATTCAAGACCCCGGGGTCAGGAAAACCTCACGGGGTGAGCCGGGCGGAATCAGGCCGAATGCAAAAATGAACACCGCCATGAGATTCGGGGTGGAATGTAAGGGTTAGGTATGCTTTTGCATGCTGGATTTGGGACGGCACAAATTTTGGCCCAGAAATCAAAAAATTCCTGACCCCGGGGTCAGGAAAACCTCACGGGGTGAGCCGGGCGGAATCAGGCCGAATGCAAAAATGAACACCGCCATGAGTTTCGGGGTGGAATGTAAGGGTTAGGTGTGCTTTTGCATGCTGGATTTGGGACGGCACAAATTTTGGCCCAGAAATCAAAAAATTCCTGACCCCGGGGTCAGGAAAACCTCACGGGGTGAGCCGGGCGGAATCAGGCCGAATGCAAAAATGAACACCGCCATGAGTTTCGGGGTGGAATGTAAGGGTTAGGTGTGCTTTTGCATGCGGGATTTGGGACGGCACAATTTTTACCCCAGGAATCAAAAAATTCCTGACGCCGGGGTCAGGAAAACCTCACGGGGTGAGCCGGGCAGAATCAGGCCGAATGCAAAAATGAACACCGCCATGAGTTTCGGGGTGGAATGTAAGGGTTAGGTGTCCTTTTGCATGCTGGATTTGGGACGGCAGAAATTTTGGCCCAGAAATCAAAAAATTCCTGACCCCGGGGTCAGGAAAACCTCACGGGGTGAGCGTGGCGGAATTAGGCCGAATGGAAAAATGAACACCGCCATGAGTTTTGGGGTGGAATTTAAGGGTTAGGTGTGCTTTTGCATGCTGGATTTGGGACGGCACAATTTTTACCCCAGGAATCAAAAAATTCAAGACCCCGGGGTCAGGAAAACCTCACGGGGTGAGCCGGGCGGAATCAGGCCAAATGCAAAAACGAGCACCGCCATGAGATTCGGGGTGGAATGTAAGGGTTAGGTGTGCTTTTGCATGCTGGATTTGGGACGGCACAAATTTTGGCCCAGAAATCAAAAAATTCCTGACCCAGGTTTCAGGAAAACCTCACGGGGTGAGCCGGGCGGAATCAGGCCGAATGCAAAAATGAACACCGCCATGAGATTCGGGGTGGAATGTAAGGGTTAGGTGTGCTTTTGCATGCTGGATTTGGGACGGCACAAATTTTGGCCCAGAAATCAAAAAATTCCTGACCCCGGGGTCAGGAAAACCTCACGGGGTGAGCCGGGCGGAATCAGGCCGAATGCAAAAATGAACACCGCCATGAGTTTCGGGGTGGAATGTAAGGGTTAGGTGTGCTTTTGCATGCGGGATTTGGGACGGCACAATTTTTACCCCAGGAATCAAAAAATTCCTGACGCCGGGGTCAGGAAAACCTCACGGGGTGAGCCGGGCAAAATCAGGCCGAATGCAAAAATGAACACCGCCATGATTTTCGGGGTGGAATGTAAGGGTTAGGTGTCCTTTTGCATGCTGGATTTGGGACGGCACAAATTTTGGCCCAGAAATCAAAAAATTCCTGACCCCGGGGTCAGGAAAACCTCACGGGATGAGCCGGGCGGAATCAGGCCGAATGCAAAAATGAACACCGCCATGAGATTCGGGGTGGAATGTAAGGGTTAGGTGTTCTTTTGCATGCTGGATTTGGGACGGCACAAATTTTGGCCCAGAAATCAAAAAATTCCTGACCCCGGGGTCAGGAAAACCTCACGGGGTGAGCCGGGCGGAATCAGGCCAAATGCAAAAATGAGCACCGCCATGAGATTCGGGGTGGAATGTAAGGGTTAGGTGTGCTTTTGCATGCTGGATTTGGGACGGCCCAATTTTTGGCCCAGAAATCAAATAATTCCTGACCCCGGGGTCAGGAAAACCTCACGGGGTGAGCCTGGCGGAATCAGGCCGAATGCAAAAATGAACACCGCTATGAGTTTTCGGGTGGAATTTAAGGGTTAGGTGTGCTTTTGCATGCTGGATTTGGGACGGCACAATTTTTGGCCCAGAAATCAAATAATTCCTGACCCCGGGGTCAGGAAAACCTCACGGGGTGAGCCTGGCGGAATCAGGCCGAATGCAAAAATGAACACCGCCATGAGATTCGGGGTGGAATGTAAGGGTTAGGTGTCCTTTTGCATGCTGGATTTGGGACGGCACAATTTTTGGCCCAGAAATCAAAAAATTCCTGACCCCGGGGTCAGGAAAACCTCACGGGGTGAGCCGGGCGGAATCAGGCCGAATGCAAAAATGAACACCGCCATGAGTTTCGGGGTGGAATGTAAGGGTTAGGTGGCCTTTTGCATGCTGGATTTGGGACGGCAGAAAATTTGGCCCAGAAATCAAAAAATTCCTGACCCCGGGGTCAGGAAAACCTCACGGGGTGAGCGTGGCGGAATTAGGCCGAATGGAAAAATGAACACCGCCATGAGTTTTGGGGTGGAATTTAAGGGTTAGGTGTGCTTTTGCATGCTGGATTTGGGACGGCACAATTTTTACCCCAGGAATCAAAAAATTCAAGACCCCGGGGTCAGGAAAACCTCACGGGGTGAGCCGGGCGGAATCAGGCCGAATGCAAAAATGAACACCGCCATGAGATTCGGGGTGGAATGTAAGGGTTAGGTATGCTTTTGCATGCTGGATTTGGGACGGCACAAATTTTGGCCCAGAAATCAAAAAATTCCTGACCCCGGGGTCAGGAAAACCTCACGGGGTGAGCCGGGCGGAATCAGGCCAAATGCAAAAACGAGCACCGCCATGAGATTCGGGGTGGAATGTAAGGGTTAGGTGTGCTTTTGCATGCTGGATTTGGGACGGCCCAATTTTTGGCCCAGAAATCAAATAATTCCTGACCCCGGGTTCCGGAAAACCTCACGGGGTGAGCCTGGCGGAATCAGGCCGAATGCAAAAATGAACACCGCTATGAGTTTTCGGGTGGAATTTAAGGGTTAGGTGTGCTTTTGCATGCTGGATTTGGGACGGCACAATTTTTGGCCCAGAAATCAAATAATTCCTGACCCCGGGGTCAGGAAAACCTCACGGGGTGAGCCTGGCGGAATCAGGCCGAATGCAAAAATGAACACCGCCATGAGATTCGGGGTGGAATGTAAGGGTTAGGTGTCCTTTTGCATGCTCGATTTGGGACGGCACAATTTTTGGCCCAGAAATCAAAAAATTCCTGACCCCGGGGTCAGGAAAACCTCACGGGGTGAGCCGGGCGGAATCAGGCCAAATGCAAAAACGAGCACCGCCATGAGATTCGGGGTGGAATGTAAGGGTTAGGTGTGCTTTTGCATGCTGGATTTGGGACGGCCCAATTTTTGGCCCAGAAATCAAATAATTCCTGACCCCGGGGTCAGGAAAACCTCACGGGGTGAGCCTGGCGGAATCAGGCCGAATGCAAAAATGAACACCGCTATGAGTTTTCGGGTGGAATTTAAGGGTTAGGTGTGCTTTTGCATGCTGGATTTGGGACGGCACAATTTTTGGCCCAGAAATCAAAAAATTCCTGACCCCGGGGTCAGGAAAACCTCACGGGGTGAGCCGGGCGGAATCAGGCCGAATGCAAAAATGAACACCGCCATGAGATTCGGGGTGGAATGTAAGGGTTAGGTGTGCTTTTGCATGCTGGATTTGGACGGCACAAATTTTGGCCCAGAAATCAAAAAATTCCTGACCCCGGGGTCAGGAAAACCTCACGGGGTGAGCCGGGCGGAATCAGGCCGAATGCAAAAATGAACACCGCCATGAGTTTCGGGGTGGAATGTAAGGGTTAGGTGGCCTTTTGCATGCTGGATTTGGGACGGCAGAAAATTTGGCCCAGAAATCAAAAAATTCCTGACCCCGGGGTCAGGAAAACCTCACGGGGTGAGCGTGGGGGAATTAGGCCGAATGGAAAAATGAACACCGCCATGAGTTTTGGGGTGGAATTTAAGGGTTAGGTGTGCTTTTGCATGCTGGATTTGGGACGGCACAATTTTTACCCCAGGAATCAAAAAATTCCTGACCCCGGGGTCAGGAAAACCTCACGGGGTGAGCCGGGCGGAATCAGGCCGAATGCAAAAATGAACACCGCCATGAGATTCGGGGTGGAATGTAAGGGTTAGGTATGCTTTTGCATGCTGGATTTGGGACGGCACAAATTTTGGCCCAGAAATCAAAAAATTCCTGACCCCGGGGTCAGGAAAACCTCACGGGGTGAGCCGGGCGGAATCAGGCCGAATGCAAAAATGAACACCGCCATGAGTTTCGGGGTGGAATGTAAGGGTTAGGTGGCCTTTTGCATGCTGGATTTGGGACGGCACAAATTTTGGCCCAGAAATCAAAAAATTCCTGACCCCGGGGTCAGGAAAACCTCACGGGGTGAGCCTGGCGGAATCAGGCCGAATGGAAAAATGAACACCGCCATGAGTTTTGGGGTGGAATTTAAGGGTTAGGTGTGCTTTTGCATGCTGGATTTGGGACGGCACAATTTTTACCCCAGGAATCAAAATATTCCTGACCCCGGGGTCAGGAAAACCTCACGGGGTGAGCCGGGCAGAATCAGGCCGAATGGAAAAATGAACACCGCCATGAGTTTCGGGGTGGAATGTAAGGGTTAGGTGTGCTTTTGCATGCTGGATTTGGGACGGCACAAATTTTGGCCCAGAAATCAAAAAATTCCTGACCCCGGGGTCAGGAAAACCTCACGGGGTGAGCCGGGCGGAATCAGGCCGAATGCAAAAATGAACACCGCCATGAGTTTCGGGGTGGAATGTAAGGGTTAGGTGTGCTTTTGCATGCGGGATTTGGGACGGCACAATTTTTACCCCAGGAATCAAAAAATTCCTGACGCCGGGGTCAGGAAAACCTCACGGGGTGAGCCGGGCAGAATCAGGCCGAATGCAAAAATGAACACCGCCATGAGTTTCGGGGTGGAATGTAAGGGTTAGGTGTCCTTTTGCATGCTGGATTTGGGACGGCACAAATTTTGGCCCAGAAATCAAAAAATTCCTGACCCCGGGGTCAGGAAAACCTCACGGGATGAGCCGGGCGGAATCAGGCCGAATGCAAAAATGAACACCGCCATGAGATTCGGGGTGGAATGTAAGGGTTAGGTGTGCTTTTGCATGCTGGATTTGGGACGGCACAAATTTTGGCCCAGAAATCAAAAAATTCCTGACCCAGGTTTCAGGAAAACCTCACGGGGTGAGCCGGGCGGAATCAGGCCAAATGCAAAAATGAGCACCGCCATGAGATTCGGGGTGGAATGTAAGGGTTAGGTGTGCTTTTGCATGCTGGATTTGGGACGGCCCAATTTTTGGCCCAGAAATCAAATAATTCCTGACCCCGGGGTCAGGAAAACTTCACGGGGTGAGCCTGGCGGAATCAGGCCGAATGCAAAAATGAACACCGCTATGAGTTTTCGGGTGGAATTTAAGGGTTAGGTGTGCTTTTGCATGCTGGATTTGGGACGGCAGAAATTTTGGCCCAGAAATCAAAAAATTCCTGACCCCGGGGTCAGGAAAACCTCACGGGGTGAGCGTGGCGGAATTAGGCCGAATGGAAAAATGAACACCGCCATGAGTTTTGGGGTGGAATTTAAGGGTTAGGTGTGCTTTTGCATGCTGGATTTGGGACGGCACAATTTTTACCCCAGGAATCAAAAAATTCAAGACCCCGGGGTCAGGAAAACCTCACGGGGTGAGCCGGGCGGAATCAGGCCGAATGCAAAAATGAACACCGCCGTGAGATTCGGGGTGGAATGTAAGGGTTAGGTATGCTTTTGCATGCTGGATTTGGGACGGCACAAATTTTGGCCCAGAAATCAAAAAATTCCTGACCCCGGGGTCAGGAAAACCTCACGGGGTGAGCCTGGCGGAATCAGGCCGAATGCAAAAATGAACACCGCTATGAGTTTTCGGGTGGAATTTAAGGGTTAGGTGTGCTTTTGCATGCTTGATTTGGGACGGCACAATTTTTGGCCCAGAAATCAAAAAATTCCTGACCCCGGGGTCAGGAAAACCTCACGGGGTGAGCCTGGCGGAATCAGGCCGAATGCAAAAATGAACACCGCCATGAGATTCGGGGTGGAATGTAAGGGTTAGGTGTCCTTTTGCATGCTGGATTTGGGACGGCACAATTTTTGGCCCAGAAATCAAAAAATTCCTGACCCCGGGGTCAGGAAAACCTCACGGGGTGAGCCGGGCGGAATCAGGCCGAATGCAAAAATGAACACCGCCATGAGATTCGGGGTGGAATGTAAGGGTTAGGTGTGCTTTTGCATGCTGGATTTGGACGGCACAAATTTTGGCCCAGAAATCAAAAAATTCCTGACCCCGGGGTCAGGAAAACCTCACGGGGTGAGCCGGGCGGAATCAGGCCGAATGCAAAAATGAACACCGCCATGAGTTTCGGGGTGGAATGTAAGGGTTAGGTGGCCTTTTGCATGCTGGATTTGGGACGGCAGAAAATTTGGCCCAGAAATCAAAAAATTCCTGACCCCGGGGTCAGGAAAACCTCACGGGGTGAGCGTGGCGGAATTAGGCCGAATGGAAAAATGAACACCGCCATGAGTTTTGGGGTGGAATTTAAGGGTTAGGTGTGCTTTTGCATGCTGGATTTGGGACGGCACAATTTTTACCCCAGGAATCAAAAAATTCAAGACCCCGGGGTCAGGAAAACCTCATGGGGTGAGCCGGGCGGAATCAGGCCGAATGCAAAAATGAACACCGCCATGAGATTCGGGGTGGAATGTAAGGGTTAGGTATGCTTTTGCATGCTGGATTTGGGACGGCACAAATTTTGGCCCAGAAATCAAAAAATTCCTGACCCCGGGGTCAGGAAAACCTCACGGGGTGAGCCGGGCGGAATCAGGCCGAATGCAAAAATGAACACCGCCATGAGTTTCGGGGTGGAATGTAAGGGTTAGGTGGCCTTTTGCATGCTGGATTTGGGACGGCACAAATTTTGGCCCAGAAATCAAAAAATTCCTGACCCCGGGGTCAGGAAAACCTCACGGGGTGAGCCGGGCGGAATCAGGCCAAATGCAAAAATGAGCACCGCCATGAGATTCGGGGTGGAATGTAAGGGTTAGGTGTGCTTTTGCATGCTGGATTTGGGACGGCACAAATTTTGGCCCAGAAATCAAAAAATTCCTGACCCCGGGGTCAGGAAAACCTCACGGGGTGAGCCGGGCGGAATCAGGCCAAATGCAAAAATGAGCACCGCCATGAGATTCGGGGTGGAATGTAAGGGTTAGGTGTGCTTTTGCATGCTGGATTTGGGACGGCCCAATTTTTGGCCCAGAAATCAAATAATTCCTGACCCCGGGGTCAGGAAAACCTCACGGGGTGAGCCTGGCGGAATCAGGCCGAATGCAAAAATGAACACCGCTATGAGTTTTCGGGTGGAATTTAAGGGTTAGGTGTGCTTTTGCATGCTGGATTTGGGACGGCAGAAATTTTGGCCCAGAAATCAAAAAATTCCTGACCCCGGGGTCAGGAAAACCTCACGGGGTGAGCGTGGCGGAATTAGGCCGAATGGAAAAATGAACACCGCCATGAGTTTTGGGGTGGAATTTAAGGGTTAGGTGTGCTTTTGCATGCTGGATTTGGGACGGCACAATTTTTACCCCAGGAATCAAAAAATTCAAGACCCCGGGGTCAGGAAAACCTCACGGGGTGAGCCGGGCGGAATCAGGCCGAATGCAAAAATGAACACCGCCATGAGATTCGGGGTGGAATGTAAGGGTTAGGTATGCTTTTGCATGCTGGATTTGGGACGGCACAAATTTTGGCCCAGATATCAAAAAATTCCTGACCCCGGGGTCAGGAAAACCTCACGGGGTGAGCCGGGCAGAATCAGGCCGAATGCAAAAATGAACACCGCCATGAGTTTCGGGGTGGAATGTAAGGGTTAGGTGTGCTTTTGCATGCTGGATTTGGGACGGCACAAATTTTGGCCCAGAAATCAAAAAATTCCTGACCCCGGGGTCAGGAAAACCTCACGGGGTGAGCCTGGCGGAATCAGGCCGAATGGAAAAATGAATACCGCCATGAGTTTTGGGGTGGAATTTAAGGGTTAGGTGTGCTTTTGCATGCTGGATTTGGGACGGCACAATTTTTACCCCAGGAATCAAAAAATTCCTGACCCCGGGGTCAGGAAAACCTCACGGGGTGAGCCGGGCAGAATCAGGCCGAATGGAAAAATGAACACCGCCATGAGTTTCGGGGTGGAATGTAAGGGTTAGGTGTGCTTTTGCATGCTGGATTTGGGACGGCACAAATTTTGGCCCAGAAATCAAAAAATTCCTGACCCCGGGGTCAGGAAAACCTCACGGGGTGAGCCGGGCGGAATCAGGCCGAATGCAAAAATGAACACCGCCATGAGTTTCGGGGTGGAATGTAAGGGTTAGGTGTGCTTTTGCATGCGGGATTTGGGACGGCACAATTTTTACCCCAGGAATCAAAAAATTCCTGACGCCGGGGTCAGGAAAACCTCACGGGGTGAGCCGGGCAGAATCAGGCCGAATGCAAAAATGAACACCGCCATGAGTTTCGGGGTGGAATGTAAGGGTTAGGTGTCCTTTTGCATGCTGGATTTGGGACGGCACAAATTTTGGCCCAGAAATCAAAAAATTCCTGACCCCGGGGTCAGGAAAACCTCACGGGATGAGCCGGGCGGAATCAGGCCGAATGCAAAAATGAACACCGCCATGAGATTCGGGGTGGAATGTAAGGGTTAGGTGTGCTTTTGCATGCTGGATTTGGGACGGCACAAATTTTGGCCCAGAAATCAAAAAATTCCTGACCCCGGGGTGAGGAAAACCTCACGGGGTGAGCCGGGCGGAATCAGGCCAAATGCAAAAATGAGCACCGCCATGAGATTCGGGGTGGAATGTAAGGGTTAGGTGTGCTTTTGCATGCTGGATTTGGGACGGCCCAATTTTTGGCCCAGAAATCAAATAATTCCTGACCCCGGGGTCAGGAAAACCTCACGGGGTGAGCCTGGCGGAATCAGGCCGAATGCAAAAATGAACACCGCTATGAGTTTTCGGGTGGAATTTAAGGGTTAGGTGTGCTTTTGCATGCTGGATTTGGGACGGCAGAAATTTTGGCCCAGAAATCAAAAAATTCCTGACCCGGGGTCAGGAAAACCTCACGGGGTGAGCGTGGCGGAATTAGGCCGAATGGAAAAATGAACACCGCCATGAGTTTTGGGGTGGAATTTAAGGGTTAGGTGTGCTTTTGCATGCTGGATTTGGGACGGCACAATTTTTACCCCAGGAATCAAAAAATTCAAGACCCCGGGGTCAGGAAAACCTCACGGGGTGAGCCGGGCGGAATCAGGCCAAATGCAAAAATGAGCACCGCCATGAGATTCGGGGTGGAATGTAAGGGTTAGGTGTGCTTTTGCATGCTGGATTTGGGACGGCACAAATTTTGGCCCAGAAATCAAAAAATTCCTGACCCCGGGGTCAGGAAAACCTCACGGGGTGAGCCGGGCGGAATCAGGCCAAATGCAAAAATGAGCACCGCCATGAGATTCGGGGTGGAATGTAAGGGTTAGGTGTGCTTTTGCATGCTGGATTTGGGACGGCCCAATTTTTGGCCCAGAAATCAAATAATTCCTGACCCCGGGGTCAGGAAAACCTCACGGGGTGAGCCTGGCGGAATCAGGCCGAATGCAAAAATGAACACCGCTATGAGTTTTCGGGTGGAATTTAAGGGTTAGGTGTGCTTTTGCATGCTGGATTTGGGACGGCAGAAATTTTGGCCCAGAAATCAAAAAATTCCTGACCCCGGGGTCAGGAAAACCTCACGGGGTGAGCGTGGCGGAATTAGGCCGAATGGAAAAATGAACACCGCCATGAGTTTTGGGGTGGAATTTAAGGGTTAGGTGTGCTTTTGCATGCTGGATTTGGGACGGCACAATTTTTACCCCAGGAATCAAAAAATTCAAGACCCCGGGGTCAGGAAAACCTCACGGGGTGAGCCGGGCGGAATCAGGCCGAATGCAAAAATGAACACCGCCATGAGATTCGGGGTGGAATGTAAGGGTTAGGTATGCTTTTGCATGCTGGATTTGGGACGGCACAAATTTTGGCCCAGATATCAAAAAATTCCTGACCCCGGGGTCAGGAAAACCTCACGGGGTGAGCCGGGCAGAATCAGGCCGAATGCAAAAATGAACACCGCCATGAGTTTCGGGGTGGAATGTAAGGGTTAGGTGTGCTTTTGCATGCTGGATTTGGGACGGCACAAATTTTGGCCCAGAAATCAAAAAATTCCTGACCCCGGGGTCAGGAAAACCTCACGGGGTGAGCCTGGCGGAATCAGGCCGAATGGAAAAATGAATACCGCCATGAGTTTTGGGGTGGAATTTAAGGGTTAGGTGTGCTTTTGCATGCTGGATTTGGGACGGCACAATTTTTACCCCAGGAATCAAAAAATTCCTGACCCCGGGGTCAGGAAAACCTCACGGGGTGAGCCGGGCAGAATCAGGCCGAATGGAAAAATGAACACCGCCATGAGTTTCGGGGTGGAATGTAAGGGTTAGGTGTGCTTTTGCATGCTGGATTTGGGACGGCACAAATTTTGGCCCAGAAATCAAAAAATTCCTGACCCCGGGGTCAGGAAAACCTCACGGGGTGAGCCGGGCGGAATCAGGCCGAATGCAAAAATGAACACCGCCATGAGTTTCGGGGTGGAATGTAAGGGTTAGGTGTGCTTTTGCATGCGGGATTTGGGACGGCACAATTTTTACCCCAGGAATCAAAAAATTCCTGACGCCGGGGTCAGGAAAACCTCACGGGGTGAGCCGGGCAGAATCAGGCCGAATGCAAAAATGAACACCGCCATGAGTTTCGGGGTGGAATGTAAGGGTTAGGTGTCCTTTTGCATGCTGGATTTGGGACGGCACAAATTTTGGCCCAGAAATCAAAAAATTCCTGACCCCGGGGTCAGGAAAACCTCACGGGATGAGCCGGGCGGAATCAGGCCGAATGCAAAAATGAACACCGCCATGAGATTCGGGGTGGAATGTAAGGGTTAGGTGTGCTTTTGCATGCTGGATTTGGGACGGCACAAATTTTGGCCCAGAAATCAAAAAATTCCTGACCCCGGGGTGAGGAAAACCTCACGGGGTGAGCCGGGCGGAATCAGGCCAAATGCAAAAATGAGCACCGCCATGAGATTCGGGGTGGAATGTAAGGGTTAGGTGTGCTTTTGCATGCTGGATTTGGGACGGCCCAATTTTTGGCCCAGAAATCAAATAATTCCTGACCCCGGGGTCAGGAAAACCTCACGGGGTGAGCCTGGCGGAATCAGGCCGAATGCAAAAATGAACACCGCTATGAGTTTTCGGGTGGAATTTAAGGGTTAGGTGTGCTTTTGCATGCTGGATTTGGGACGGCAGAAATTTTGGCCCAGAAATCAAAAAATTCCTGACCCCGGGGTCAGGAAAACCTCACGGGGTGAGCGTGGCGGAATTAGGCCGAATGGAAAAATGAACACCGCCATGAGTTTTGGGGTGGAATTTAAGGGTTAGTTGTGCTTTTGCATGCTGGATTTGGGACGGCACAATTTTTACCCCAGGAATCAAAAAATTCAAGACCCCGGGGTCAGGAAAACCTCACGGGGTGAGCCGGGCGGAATCAGGCCGAATGCAAAAATGAACACCGCCATGAGATTCGGGGTGGAATGTAAGGGTTAGGTGGCCTTTTGCATGCTGGATTTGGGACGGCACAAATTTTGGCCCAGAAATCAAAAAATTCCTGACCCCGGGGTCAGGAAAACCTCACGGGGTGATCCGGGCGGAATCAGGCCAAATGCAAAAATGAGCACCGCCATGAGATTCGGGGTGGAATGTAAGGGTTAGGTGTGCTTTTGCATGCTGGATTTGGGACGGCCCAATTTTTGGCCCAGAAATCAAATAATTCCTGACCCCGGGGTCAGGAAAACCTCACGGGGTGAGCCTGGCGGAATCAGGCCGAATGCAAAAATGAACACCGCTATGAGTTTTCGGGTGGAATTTAAGGGTTAGGTGTGCTTTTGCATGCTGGATTTGGGACGGCACAATTTTTGGCCCAGAAATCAAATAATTCCTGACCCCGGGGTCAGGAAAACCTCACGGGGTGAGCCTGGCGGAATCAGGCCGAATGCAAAAATGAACACCGCCATGAGATTCGGGGTGGAATGTAAGGGTTAGGTGTCCTTTTGCATGCTGGATTTGGGACGGCACAATTTTTGACCCAGAAATCAAAAAATTCCTGACCCCGGGGTCAGGAAAACCTCACGGGGTGAGCCGGGCGGAATCAGGCCGAATGCAAAAATGAACACCGCCATGAGATTCGGGGTGGAATGTAAGGGTTAGGTGTGCTTTTGCATGCTGGATTTGGACGGCACAAATTTTGGCCCAGAAATCAAAAAATTCCTGACCCCCGGGGTCAGGAAAACCTCACGGGGTGAGCCGGGCGGAATCAGGCCGAATGCAAAAATGAACACCGCCATGAGTTTTGGGGTGGAATTTAAGGGTTAGGTGTGCTTTTGCATGCTGGATTTGGGACGGCACAATTTTTACCCCAGGAATCAAAAAATTCAAGACCCCGGGGTCAGGAAAACCTCATGGGGTGAGCCGGGCGGAATCAGGCCGAATGCAAAAATGAACACCGCCATGAGTTTCGGGGTGGAATGTAAGGGTTAGGTGTGCTTTTGCATGCTGGATTTGGGACGGCACAAATTTTGGCCCAGAAATCAAAAAATTCCTGACCCCGGGGTCAGGAAAACCTCACGGGGTGAGCCGGGCGGAATCAGGCCGAATGCAAAAATGAACACCGCCATGAGTTTCGGGGTGGAATGTAAGGGTTAGGTGTGCTTTTGCATGCGGGATTTGGGACGGCACAATTTTTACCCCAGGAATCAAAAAATTCCTGACGCCGGGGTCAGGAAAACCTCACGGGGTGAGCCGGGCAGAATCAGGCCGAATGCAAAAATGAACACCGCCATGAGATTCGGGGTGGAATGTAAGGGTTAGGTGTGCTTTTGCATGCTGGATTTGGGACGGCACAAATTTTGGCCCAGAAATCAAAAAATTCCTGACCCCGGGGTCAGGAAAACCTCACGGGGTGAGCCGGGCGGAATCAGGCCAAATGCAAAAATGAGCACCGCCATGAGATTCGGGGTGGAATGTAAGGGTTAGGTGTGCTTTTGCATGCTGGATTTGGGACGGCCCAATTTTTGGCCCAGAAATCAAATAATTCCTGACCCCGGGGTCAGGAAAACCTCACGGGGTGAGCCTGGCGGAATCAGGCCGAATGCAAAAATGAACACCGCTATGAGTTTTCGGGTGGAATTTAAGGGTTAGGTGTGCTTTTGCATGCTGGATTTGGGACGGCAGAAATTTTGGCCCAGAAATCAAAAAATTCCTGACCCCGGGGTCAGGAAAACCTCACGGGGTGAGCGTGGCGGAATTAGGCCGAATGGAAAAATGAACACCGCCATGAGTTTTGGGGTGGAATTTAAGGGTTAGGTGTGCTTTTGCATGCTGGATTTGGGACGGCACAATTTTTACCCCAGGAATCAAAAAATTCAAGACCCCGGGGACAGGAAAACCTCACGAGGTGAGCCGGGCGGAATCAGGCCGAATGCAAAAATGAACACCGCCATGAGATTCGGGGTGGAATGTAAGGGTTAGGTATGCTTTTGCATGCTGGATTTGGGACGGCACAAATTTTGGCCCAGAAATCAAAAAATTCCTGACCCCGGGGTCAGGAAAACCTCACGGGGTGAGCCGGGCGGAATCAGGCCGAATGCAAAAATGAACACCGCCATGAGTTTCGGGGTGGAATGTAAGGGTTAGGTGGCCTTTTGCATGCTGGATTTGGGACGGCACAAATTTTGGCCCAGAAATCAAAAAATTCCTGACCCCGGGGTCAGGAAAACCTCACGGGGTGAGCCTGGCGGAATCAGGCCGAATGGAAAAATGAACACCGCCATGAGTTTTGGGGTGGAATTTAAGGGTTAGGTGTGCTTTTGCATGCTGGATTTGGGACGGCACAATTTTTACCCCAGGAATCAAAAAATTCCTGACCCCGGGGTCAGGAAAACCTCACGGGGTGAGCCAGGCAGAATCAGGCCGAATGCAAAAATGAACACCGCCATGAGTTTCGGGGTGGAATGTAAGGGTTAGGTATGCTTTTGCATGCTGGATTTGGGACGGCACAATTTTTGGCCCAGAAATCAAAAAATTCCTGACCCCGGGGTCAGGAAAACCTCACGGGGTGAGCCGGGCGGAATCAGGCCGAAAGCAAAAATGAACACCGCCATGAGATTCGGGGTGGAATGTAAGGGTTAGGTATGCTTTTGCATGCTGGATTTGGGACGGCACAAATTTTGGCCCAGAAATCAAAAAATTCCTGACCCCGGGGTCAGGAAAACCTCATGGGGTGAGCCTGGCGGAATCAGGCCGAATGGAAAAATGAACACCGCCATGAGTTTTGGGGTGGAATTTAAGGGTTAGGTGTGCTTTTGCATGCTGGATTTGGGACGGCACAATTTTTACCCCAGGAATCAAAAAATTCCTGACCCCGGGGTCAGGAAAACCTCACGGGGTGAACCGGGCAGAATCAGGCCGAATGCAAAAATGAACACCGCCATGAGATTCGGGGTGGAATGTAAGGGTTAGGTGTGCTTTTGCATGCTGGATTTGGGACGGCACAAATTTTGGCCCAGAAATCAAAAAATTCCTGACCCCGGGGTCAGGAAAACCTCACGGGGTGAGCCGGGCGGAATCAGGCCGAATGCAAAAATGAACACCGCCATGAGTTTCGGGTGGAATGTAAGGGTTAGGTGTCCTTTTCCATGCTGGATTTGGGACGGCACAATTTTTGGCCCAGAAATCAAAAAATTCCTGACCCCGGGGTCAGGAAAACCTCACGGGGTGAGCCGGGCGGAATCAGGCCGAATGCAAAAATGAACACCGCCATGAGATTCGGGGTGGAATGTAAGGGTTAGGTATGCTTTTGCATGCTGGATTTGGGACGGCACAAATTTTGGCCCAGAAATCAAAAAATTCCTGACCCCGGGGTCAGGAAAACCTCATGGGGTGAGCCTGGCGGAATCAGGCCGAATGGAAAAATGAACACCGCCATGAGTTTTGGGGTGGAATTTAAGGGTTAGGTGTGCTTTTGCATGCTGGATTTGGGACGGCACAATTTTTGGCCCAGAAATCAAAAAATTCCTGACCCCGGGGTCAGGAAAACCTCACGGGGTGTGCCGGGCGGAATCAGGCCGAATGGAAAAATGAACACCGCCATGAGTTTTGGGGTGGAATTTAAGGGTTAGGTGTGCTTTTGCATGCTGGATTTGGGACGGCACAATTTTTACCCCAGGAATCAAAAAATTCCTGACCCCGGGGTCAGGAAAACCTCACGGGGTGAGCCGGGCAGAATCAGGCCGAATGCAAAAATGAACACCGCCATGAGTTTCGGGGTGGAATGTAAGGGTTAGGTGTCCTTTTGCATGCTGGATTTGGGACGGCACAATTTTTGGCCCAGAAATCAAAAAATTCCTGACCCCGGGGTCAGGAAAACCTCACGGGGTGAGCCGGGCGGAATCAGGCCGAATGCAAAAATGAACACCGCCATGAGATTCGGGGTGGAATGTAAGGGTTAGGTATGCTTTTGCATGCTGGATTTGGGACGGCACAAATTTTGGCCCAGAAATCAAAAAATTCCTGACCCCGGGGTCAGGAAAACCTCACTGGGTGAGCCGGGCGGAATCAGGCCGAATGGAAAAATGAACACCGCCATGAGATTCGGGGTGGAATGTAAGGGTTAGGTATGCTTTTGCATGCTGGATTTGGGACGGCACAAATTTTGTAAATCAAAAAAATTCCTGACCCCGGGGTCAGGAAAACCTCACGGGGTGAGCCGGGCGGAATCAGGCCGAATGCAAAAATGAACACCGCCATGAGTTTCGGGGTGGAATATAAGGGTTAGGTATGCTTTTGCATGCTGGATTTGGGACGGCACAATTTTTGGCCCAGAAATCAAAAAATTCCTGACCCCGGGGTCAGGAAAACCTCACGGGGTGAGCCGGGCGGAATCAGGCCGAATGCAAAAATGAACACCGCCATGAGATTCGGGGTGGAATGTAAGGGTTAGGTGTGCTTTTGCATGCTGGATTTGGGACGGCACAATTTTTGGCCCAGAAATCAAAAAATTCCTGACCCCGGGGTCAGGAAAACCTCACGGGGTGAGCCGGGCGGAATCAGGCCGAATGCAAAAATGAACACCGCCATGAGATTCGGGGTGGAATGTAAGGGTTAGGTATGCTTTTGCATGCTGGATTTGGGACGGCACAAATTTTGGCCCAGAAATCAAAAAATTCCTGACCCCGGGGTCAGGAAAACCTCATGGGGTGAGCCTGGCGGAATCAGGCCGAATGGAAAAATGAACACCGCCATGAGTTTTGGGGTGGAATTTAAGGGTTAGGTGTCCTTTTGCATGCTGGATTTGGGACGGCACAATTTTGGTATTGGCCAGAAATCAAAAAATTCCTGACCCCGGGGTCAGGAAAACCTCACGGGGAGAGCCGGGCGGAATCAGGCCGAATGCAAAAATGAACACCGCCATGAGTTTCGGGGTGGAATGTAAGGGTTAGGTGTGCTTTTGCATGCTGGATTTGGGACGGCACAAATTTTGGCCCAGAAATCAAAAAATTCCTGACCCCGGGGTCAGGAAAACCTCACGGGGTGAGCGTGGGGGAATTAGGCCGAATGGAAAAATGAACACCGCCATGAGTTTTGGGGTGGAATTTAAGGGTTAGGTGTGCTTTTTGCATGCTGGATTTGGGACGGCACAATTTTTACCCCAGGAATCAAAAAATTCAAGACCCCGGGGTCAGGAAAACCTCACGGGGTGAGCCGGGCGGAATCAGGCCGAATGCAAAAATGAACACCGCCATGAGATTTGGGGTGGAATGTAAGGGTTAGGTATGCTTTTGCATGCTGGATTTGGGACGCTACAAATTTTGGCCAGAAATCAAAAAATTCCTGACCCCGGGGTCAGGAAAACCTCACGGGGTGAGCCGGGCGGAATCAGGGCCGAATGCAAAAATGAACACCGCCATGAGTTTCGGGGTGGAATGTAAGGGTTAGGTGTCCTTTTGCATGCTGGATTTGGGACGGCACAATTTTTGACCCAGAAATCAAAAATTCCTGACCCCGGGGTCAGGAAAACCTCACGGGGTGTGCCGGGCGGAATCAGGCCGAATGCAAAAATGAACACCGCCATGAGATTCGGGGTGGAATGTAAGGGTTAGGTATGCTTTTGCATGCTGGATTTGGGACGGCACAAATTTTGGCCCAGAAATCAAAAAATTCCTGACCCCGGGGTCAGGAAAACCTCATGGGGTGAGCCTGGCGGAATCAGGCCGAATGGAAAAATGAACACCGCCATGAGTTTTGGGGTGGAATTTAAGGGTTAGGTGTGCTTTTGCATGCTGGATTTGGGACGGCACAATTTTTACCCCAGGAATCAAAAAATTCCTGACCCCGGGGTCAGGAAAACCTCACGGGGTGAGCCGGGCAGAATCAGGCCGAATGCAAAAATGAACACCGCCATGAGTTTCGGGGTGGAATGTAAGGGTTAGGTGTCCTTTTGCATGCTGGATTTGGGACGGCACAATTTTTGGCCCAGAAATCAAAAAATTCCTGACCCCGGGGTCAGGAAAACCTCACGGGGTGAGCCGGGCGGAATCAGGCCGAATGCAAAAATGAACACCGCCATGAGTTTCGGGGTGGAATGTAAGGGTTAGGTGTGCTTTTGCATGCTGGATTTGGGACGGCACAAATTTTGGCCCAGAAATCAAGAAATTCCTGACCCCGGGGTCAGGAAAACCTCACGGGGTGAGCGTGGCGGAATTAGGCCGAATGGAAAAATGAACACCGCCATGAGTTTTGGGGTGGAATTTAAGGGTTAGGTGTGCTTTTGCATGCTGGATTTGGGACGGCACAATTTTTACCCCAGGAATCAAAAAATTCAAGACCCCGGGGTCAGGAAAACCTCACCTGGTGAGCCGGGCGGAATCAGGCCGAATGCAAAAATGAACACCGCCATGAGATTCGGGGTGGAATGTAAGGGTTAGGTATGCTTTTGCATGCTGGATTTGGGACGGCACAATTTTTGGCCCAGAAATCAAAAAATTCCTGACCCCGGGGTCAGGAAAACCTCACGGGGTGAGCCGGGCGGAATCAGGCCGAATGCAAAAATGAACACCGCCATGAGATTCGGGGTGGAATGTAAGGGTTAGGTATGCTTTTGCATGCTGGATTTGGGACGGCACAAATTTTGGCCCAGAAATCAAAAAATTCCTGACCCCGGGGTCAGGAAAACCTCATGGGGTGAGCCTGGCGGAATCAGGCCGAATGGAAAAATGAACACCGCCATGAGTTTTGGGGTGGAATTTAAGGGTTAGGTGTGCTTTTGCATGCTGGATTTGGGACGGCACAATTTTTACCCCAGGAATCAAAAAATTCCTGACCCCGGGGTCAGGAAAACCTCACGGGGTGAGCCGGGCAGAATCAGGCCGAATGCAAAAATGAACACCGCCATGAGTTTCGGGGTGGAATGTAAGGGTTAGGTGTCCTTTTGCATGCTGGATTTGGGACGGCACAATTTTTGGCCCAGAAATCAAAAAATTCCTGACCCCGGGGTCAGGAAAACCTCACGGGGTGAGCCGGGCGGAATCAGGCCGAATGCAAAAATGAACACCGCCATGAGATTCGGGGTGGAATGTAAGGGTTAGGTATGCTTTTGCATGCTGGATTTGGGACGGCACAAATTTTGGCCCAGAAATCAAAAAATTCCTGACCCCGGGGTCAGGAAAACCTCACTGGGTGAGCCGGGCGGAATCAGGCCGAATGGAAAAATGAACACCGCCATGAGATTCGGGGTGGAATGTAAGGGTTAGGTATGCTTTTGCATGCTGGATTTGGGACGGCACAAATTTTGGCCCAGAAATCAAAAAATTCCTGACCCCGGGGTCAGGAAAACCTCACGGGGTGAGCCGGGCGGAATCAGGCCGAATGCAAAAATGAACACCGCCATGAGTTTCGGGGTGGAATATAAGGGTTAGGTATGCTTTTGCATGCTGGATTTGGGACGGCACAATTTTTGGCCCAGAAATCAAAAAATTCCTGACCCCGGGGTCAGGAAAACCTCACGGGGTGAGCCGGGCGGAATCAGGCCGAATGCAAAAATGAACACCGCCATGAGATTCGGGGTGGAATGTAAGGGTTAGGTGTGCTTTTGCATGATGGATTTGGGACGGCACAATTTTTGGCCCAGAAATCAAAAAATTCCTGACCCCGGGGTCAGGAAAACCTCACGGGGTGAGCCGGGCGGAATCAAGCCGAATGCAAAAATGAACACCGCCATGAGATTCGGGGTGGAATGTAAGGGTTAGGTATGCTTTTGCATGCTGGATTTGGGACGGCACAAATTTTGGCCCAGAAATCAAAAAATTCCTGACCCCGGGGTCAGGAAAACCTCATGGGGTGAGCCTGGCGGAATCAGGCCGAATGCAAAAATGAACACCGCCATGAGTTTCGGGGTGGAATGTAAGGGTTAGGTGTGCTTTTGCATGCTGGATTTGGGACGGCACAAATTTTGGCCCAGAAATCAAGAAATTCCTGACCCCGGGGTCAGGAAAACCTCACGGGGTGAGCGTGGCGGAATTAGGCCGAATGGAAAAATGAACACCGCCATGAGTTTTGGGGTGGAATTTAAGGGTTAGGTGTGCTTTTGCATGCTGGATTTGGGACGGCACAATTTTTACCCCAGGAATCAAAAAATTCAAGACCCCGGGGTCAGGAAAACCTCACCTGGTGAGCCGGGCGGAATCAGGCCGAATGCAAAAATGAACACCGCCATGAGATTCGGGGTGGAATGTAAGGGTTAGGTATGCTTTTGCATGCTGGATTTGGGACGGCACAAATTTTGCCCAGAAATCAAAAATTCCTGACCCCGGGGTCAGGAAAACCTCACGGGGTGAGCCGGGCGGAATCAGGCCGAATGCAAAAATGAACACCGCCATGAGTTTCGGGGTGGAATGTAAGGGTTAGGTGGCCTTTTGCATGCTGGATTTGGGACGGCACAATTTTTGGCCCAGAAATCAAAAAATTCCTGACCCCGGGGTCAGGAAAACCTCACGGGGTGAGCCGGGCGGAATCAGGCCGAATGCAAAAATGAACACCGCCATGAGATTCGGGGTGGAATGTAAGGGTTAGGTATGCTTTTGCATGCTGGATTTGGGACGGCACAAATTTTGGCCCAGAAATCAAAAAATTCCTGACCCCGGGGTCAGGAAAACCTCATGGGGTGAGCCTGGCGGAATCAGGCCGAATGGAAAAATGAACACCGCCATGAGTTTTGGGGTGGAATTTAAGGGTTAGGTGTGCTTTTGCATGCTGGATTTGGGACGCAATTTTTACCCAGGAATCAAAAAATTCCTGACCCCTGGGTCAGGAAAACCTCACGGGGTGAGCCGGGCAGAATCAGGCCGAATGCAAAATGAACACCGCCATGAGTTTCGGGGTGGAATGTAAGGGTTAGGTGTCCTTTTGCATGCTGGATTTGGGACGGCACCAATTTTTGGCCAGAAATCAAAAATTCCTGACCCCGGGGTCAGGAAAACCTCACGGGGTGAGCCGGGCGGAATCAGGCCGAATGCAAAAATGAACACCGCCATGAGATTCGGGGTGGAATGTAAGGGTTAGGTATGCTTTGCATGCTGGATTTGGGACGGCACAAATTTTGGCCCAGAAATCAAAAATTCCTGACCCCGGGGTCAGGAAAACCTCACTGGGTGAGCCGGGCGGAATCAGGCCGAATGGAAAAATGAACACCGCCATGAGATTCGGGGTGGAATGTAAGGGTTAGGTATGCTTTTGCATGCTGGATTTGGGACGGCACAAATTTTGGCCCAGAAATCAAAAAATTCCTGACCCCGGGGTCAGGAAAACCTCACGGGGTGAGCCGGGCGGAATCAGGCCGAATGAAAAATGAACACCGCCATGAGTTTCGGGGTGGAATATAAGGGTTAGGTATGCTTTTGCATGCTGGATTTGGGACGGCACAATTTTTGGCCCAGAAATCAAAAAATTCCTGACCCCGGGTCATGAAAACCTCACGGGGTGAGCCGGGCGGAATCAGGCCGAATGCAAAAATGAACACCGCCATGAGATTCGGGGTGGAATGTAAGGGTTAGGTGTGCTTTTGCATGATGGATTTGGGACGGCACAATTTTTGGCCCAGAAATCAAAAAATTCCTGACCCCGGGGTCAGGAAAACCTCACGGGGTGAGCCGGGCGGAATCAAGCCGAATGCAAAAATGAACACCGCCATGAGATTCGGGGTGGAATGTAAGGGTTAGGTATGCTTTTGCATGCTGGATTTGGACGGCACCAAATTTTGGCCCAGAAATCAAAAAATTCCTGACCCCGGGGTCAGGAAAACCTCATGGGGTGAGCCTGGCGGAATCAGGCCGAATGGAAAAATGAACACCGCCATGAGTTTTGGGGTGGAATTTAAGGGTTAGGTGTCCTTTTGCATGCTGGATTTGGGACGGCACAATTTTTTGCCCAGAAATCAAAAAATTCCTGACCCCGGGGTCAGGAAACCTCACGGGGTGTGCCGGGCGGAATCAGGCCGAAAGCAAAAATGAACACCGCCATGAGATTCGGGGTGGAATGTAAGGGTTAGGTGTGCTTTTGCATGCTGGATTTGGGACGGCACAAATTTTGGCCCCAGAAATCAAGAAATTCCTGACCCCGGGGTCAGGAAAACCTCACGGGGTGAGCGTGGCGGAATTAGGCCGAATGGAAAATGAACACCGCCATGAGTTTCGGGGTGGAATGTAAGGGTTAGGTGTGCTTTTGCATGCTGGATTTGGGACGGCACAAATTTTGGCCCAGAAATCAAGAAATTCCTGACCCCGGGGTCAGGAAAACCTCACGGGGTGAGCGTGGCGGAATTAGGCCGAATGGAAAAATGAACACCGCCATGAGTTTTTGGGGTGGAATTAAGGGTTAGGTGTGCTTTTGCATGCTGGATTTGGGACGGCACATTTTTACCCCAGGAATCAAAAAATTCCAGACCCCGGGGTCAGGAAAACCTCACCTGGTGAGCCGGGCGGAATCAGGCCGAATGCAAAAATGAACACCGCCATGAGATTCGGGGTGGAATGTAAGGGTTAGGTATGCTTTTGCATGCTGGATTTGGGACGGCACAAATTTTGGCCCAGAAATCAAAAAATTCCTGACCCCGGGGTCAGGAAAACCTCACGGGGTGAGCCGGGCGGATCAGGCCGAATGCAAAAATGAACACCGCCATGAGTTTCGGGGTGGAATGTAAGGGTTAGGTGGCCTTTTGCATGCTGGATTTGGGACGGCACAATTTTTGGCCCAGAAATCAAAAATTCCTGACCCCGGGGTCAGGAAAACCTCACGGGGTGAGCCGGGCGGATCAGGCCGAATGCAAAAATGAACACCGCCATGAGATTCGGGGTGGAATGTAAGGGTTAGGTATGCTTTTGCATGCTGGATTTGGGACGGCACAAATTTTGGCCAGAAATCAAAAAATTCCTGACCCCGGGGTCAGGAAAACCTCATGGGGTGAGCCTGGCGGAATCAGGCCGAATGGAAAAATGAACACCGCCATGAGTTTTGGGGTGGAATTTAAGGGTTAGGTGTGCTTTTGCATGCTGGATTTGGGACGGCACAATTTTTACCCCAGGAATCAAAAAATTCCTGACCCCTGGGTCAGGAAAACCTCACGGGGTGAGCCGGGCAGAATCAGGCCGAATGCAAAAATGAACACCGCCATGAGTTTCGGGGTGGAATGTAAGGGTTAGGTGTCCTTTTGCATGCTGGATTTGGGACGGCACAATTTTTGGCCCAGAAATCAAAAAATTCCTGACCCCGGGGTCAGGAAAACCTCACGGGGCCGGGCGGAATCAGGCCGAATGCAAAAATGAACACCGCCATGAGATTCGGGGTGGAATGTAAGGGTTAGGTATGCTTTTGCATGCTGGATTTGGGACGGCACAAATTTTGGCCCAGAAATCAAAAAATTCCTGACCCCGGGGTCAGGAAAACCTCACTGGGTGAGCCGGGCGGAATCAGGCCGAATGGAAAAATGAACACCGCCATGAGATTCGGGGTGGAATGTAAGGGTTAGGTATGCTTTTGCATGCTGGATTTGGGACGGCACAAATTTTGGCCCAGAAATCAAAAAATTCCTGACCCCGGGGTCAGGAAAACCTCACGGGGTGAGCCGGGCGGAATCAGGCCGAATGCAAAAATGAACACCGCCATGAGTTTCGGGGTGGAATATAAGGGTTAGGTATGCTTTTGCATGCTGGATTTGGGACGGCACAATTTTTGGCCCAGAAATCAAAAAATTCCTGACCCCGGGGTCAGGAAAACCTCACGGGGTGAGCCGGGCGGAATCAGGCCGAATGCAAAAATGAACACCGCCATGAGATTCGGGGTGGAATGTAAGGGTTAGGTGTGCTTTTGCATGATGGATTTGGGACGGCACAATTTTTGGCCCAGAAATCAAAAAATTCCTGACCCCGGGGTCAGGAAAACCTCACGGGGTGAGCCGGGCGGAATCAAGCCGAATGCAAAAATGAACACCGCCATGAGATTCGGGGTGGAATGTAAGGGTTAGGTATGCTTTTGCATGCTGGATTTGGGACGGCACAAATTTTGGCCCAGAAATCAAAAAATTCCTGACCCCGGGGTCAGGAAAACCTCATGGGGTGAGCCTGGCGGAATCAGGCCGAATGGAAAAATGAACACCGCCATGAGTTTTGGGGTGGAATTTAAGGGTTAGGTGTCCTTTTGCATGCTGGATTTGGGACGGCACAATTTTTGGCCCAGAAATCAAAAAATTCCTGACCCCGGGGTCAGGAAAACCTCACGGGGTGTGCCGGGCGGAATCAGGCCGAAAGCAAAAATGAACACCGCCATGAGATTCGGGGTGGAATGTAAGGGTTAGGTATGCTTTTGCATGCTGGATTTGGGACGGCACAAATTTTGGCCCAGAAATCAAAAAATTCCTGACCCCGGGGTCAGGAAAACCTCACGGGGTGAGCCGGGCGGAATCAGGCCAAATGCAAAAATGAGCACCGCCATGAGATTCGGGGTGGAATGTAAGGGTTAGGTGTCCTTTTGCATGCTGGATTTGGGACGGCCCAATTTTTGGCCCAGAAATCAAATAATTCCTGACCCCGGGGTCAGGAAAACCTCACGGGGTGAGCCTGGCGGAATCAGGCCGAATGCAAAAATGAACACCGCTATGAGTTTTCGGGTGGAATTTAAGGGTTAGGTGTGCTTTTGCATGCTGGATTTGGGACGGCAGAAATTTTGGCCCAGAAATCAAAAAATTCCTGACCCCGGGGTCAGGAAAACCTCACTGGGTGAGCCGGGCGGAATCAGGCCGAATGGAAAAATGAACACCGCCATGAGATTCGGGGTGGAATGTAAGGGTTAGGTATGCTTTTGCATGCTGGATTTGGGACGGCACAAATTTTGGCCCAGAAATCAAAAAATTCCTGACCCCGGGGTCAGGAAAACCTCACGGGGTGAGCCGGGCGGAATCAGGCCGAATGCAAAAATGAACACCGCCATGAGTTTCGGGGTGGAATATAAGGGTTAGGTATGCTTTTGCATGCTGGATTTGGGACGGCACAATTTTTGGCCCAGAAATCAAAAAATTCCTGACCCCGGGGTCAGGAAAACCTCACGGGGTGAGCCGGGCGGAATCAGGCCGAATGCAAAAATGAACACCGCCATGAGATTCGGGGTGGAATGTAAGGGTTAGGTGTGCTTTTGCATGATGGATTTGGGACGGCACAATTTTTGGCCCAGAAATCAAAAAATTCCTGACCCCGGGGTCAGGAAAACCTCACGGGGTGAGCCGGGCGGAATCAAGCCGAATGCAAAAATGAACACCGCCATGAGATTCGGGGTGGAATGTAAGGGTTAGGTATGCTTTTGCATGCTGGATTTGGGACGGCACAAATTTTGGCCCAGAAATCAAAAAATTCCTGACCCCGGGGTCAGGAAAACCTCATGGGGTGAGCCTGGCGGAATCAGGCCGAATGCAAAAATGAACACCGCCATGAGTTTCGGGGTGGAATGTAAGGGTTAGGTATGCTTTTGCATGCTGGATTTGGGACGGCACAAATTTTGGCCCAGAAATCAAAAAATTCCTGACCCCGGGGTCAGGAAAACCTCACTGGGTGAGCCGGGCGGAATCAGGCCGAATGGAAAAATGAACACCGCCATGAGATTCGGGGTGGAATGTAAGGGTTAGGTATGCTTTTGCATGCTGGATTTGGGACGGCACAAATTTTGGCCCAGAAATCAAAAAATTCCTGACCCCGGGGTCAGGAAAACCTCACGGGGTGAGCCGGGCGGAATCAGGCCGAATGCAAAAATGAACACCGCCATGAGTTTCGGGGTGGAATATAAGGGTTAGGTATGCTTTTGCATGCTGGATTTGGGACGGCACAATTTTTGGCCCAGAAATCAAAAAATTCCTGACCCCGGGGTCAGGAAAACCTCACGGGGTGAGCCGGGCGGAATCAGGCCGAATGCAAAAATGAACACCGCCATGAGATTCGGGGTGGAATGTAAGGGTTAGGTGTGCTTTTGCATGATGGATTTGGGACGGCACAATTTTTGGCCCAGAAATCAAAAAATTCCTGACCCCGGGGTCAGGAAAACCTCACGGGGTGAGCCGGGCGGAATCAAGCCGAATGCAAAAATGAACACCGCCATGAGATTCGGGGTGGAATGTAAGGGTTAGGTATGCTTTTGCATGCTGGATTTGGGACGGCACAAATTTTGGCCCAGAAATCAAAAAATTCCTGACCCCGGGGTCAGGAAAACCTCATGGGGTGAGCCTGGCGGAATCAGGCCGAATGCAAAAATGAACACCGCCATGAGTTTCGGGGTGGAATGTAAGGGTTAGGTGTGCTTTTGCATGCTGGATTTGGGACGGCACAAATTTTGGCCCAGAAATCAAGAAATTCCTGACCCCGGGGTCAGGAAAACCTCACGGGGTGAGCGTGGCGGAATTAGGCCGAATGGAAAAATGAACACCGCCATGAGTTTTGGGGTGGAATTTAAGGGTTAGGTGTGCTTTTGCATGCTGGATTTGGGACGGCACAATTTTTACCCCAGGAATCAAAAAATTCAAGACCCCGGGGTCAGGAAAACCTGACCTGGTGAGCCGGGCGGAATCAGGCCGAATGCAAAAATGAACACCGCCATGAGATTCGGGGTGGAATGTAAGGGTTAGGTATGCTTTTGCATGCTGGATTTGGGACGGCACAAATTTTGGCCCAGAAATCAAAAAATTCCTGACCCCGGGGTCAGGAAAACCTCACGGGGTGAGCCGGGCGGAATCAGGCCGAATGCAAAAATGAACACCGCCATGAGTTTCGGGGTGGAATGTAAGGGTTAGGTGGCCTTTTGCATGCTGGATTTGGGACGGCACAATTTTTGGCCCAGAAATCAAAAAATTCCTGACCCCGGGGTCAGGAAAACCTCACGGGGTGAGCCGGGCGGAATCAGGCCGAATGCAAAAATGAACACCGCCATGAGATTCGGGGTGGAATGTAAGGGTTAGGTATGCTTTTGCATGCTGGATTTGGGACGGCACAAATTTTGGCCCAGAAATCAAAAAATTCCTGACCCCGGGGTCAGGAAAACCTCATGGGGTGAGCCTGGCGGAATCAGGCCGAATGGAAAAATGAACACCGCCATGAGTTTTGGGGTGGAATTTAAGGGTTAGGTGTGCTTTTGCATGCTGGATTTGGGACGGCACAATTTTTACCCCAGGAATCAAAAAATTCCTGACCCCTGGGTCAGGAAAACCTCACGGGGTGAGCCGGGCAGAATCAGGCCGAATGCAAAAATGAACACCGCCATGAGTTTCGGGGTGGAATGTAAGGGTTAGGTGTCCTTTTGCATGCTGGATTTGGGACGGCACAATTTTTGGCCCAGAAATCAAAAAATTCCTGACCCCGGGGTCAGGAAAACCTCACGGGGTGAGCCGGGCGGAATCAGGCCGAATGCAAAAATGAACACCGCCATGAGATTCGGGGTGGAATGTAAGGGTTAGGTATGCTTTTGCATGCTGGATTTGGGACGGCACAAATTTTGGCCCAGAAATCAAAAAATTCCTGACCCCGGGGTCAGGAAAACCTCACTGGGTGAGCCGGGCGGAATCAGGCCGAATGGAAAAATGAACACCGCCATGAGATTCGGGGTGGAATGTAAGGGTTAGGTATGCTTTTGCATGCTGGATTTGGGACGGCACAAATTTTGGCCCAGAAATCAAAAAATTCCTGACCCCGGGGTCAGGAAAACCTCACGGGGTGAGCCGGGCGGAATCAGGCCGAATGCAAAAATGAACACCGCCATGAGTTTCGGGGTGGAATATAAGGGTTAGGTATGCTTTTGCATGCTGGATTTGGGACGGCACAATTTTTGGCCCAGAAATCAAAAAATTCCTGACCCCGGGGTCAGGAAAACCTCACGGGGTGAGCCGGGCGGAATCAGGCCGAATGCAAAAATGAACACCGCCATGAGATTCGGGGTGGAATGTAAGGGTTAGGTGTGCTTTTGCATGATGGATTTGGGACGGCACAATTTTTGGCCCAGAAATCAAAAAATTCCTGACCCCGGGGTCAGGAAAACCTCACGGGGTGAGCCGGGCGGAATCAAGCCGAATGCAAAAATGAACACCGCCATGAGATTCGGGGTGGAATGTAAGGGTTAGGTATGCTTTTGCATGCTGGATTTGGGACGGCACAAATTTTGGCCCAGAAATCAAAAAATTCCTGACCCCGGGGTCAGGAAAACCTCATGGGGTGAGCCTGGCGGAATCAGGCCGAATGGAAAAATGAACACCGCCATGAGTTTTGGGGTGGAATTTAAGGGTTAGGTGTCCTTTTGCATGCTGGATTTGGGACGGCACAATTTTTGGCCCAGAAATCAAAAAATTCCTGACCCCGGGGTCAGGAAAACCTCACGGGGTGTGCCGGGCGGAATCAGGCCGAAAGCAAAAATGAACACCGCCATGAGATTCGGGGTGGAATGTAAGGGTTAGGTGTGCTTTTGCATGCTGGATTTGGGACGGCACAAATTTTGGCCCAGAAATCAAGAAATTCCTGACCCCGGGGTCAGGAAAACCTCACGGGGTGAGCGTGGCGGAATTAGGCCGAATGGAAAAATGAACACCGCCATGAGTTTCGGGGTGGAATGTAAGGGTTAGGTGTGCTTTTGCATGCTGGATTTGGGACGGCACAAATTTTGGCCCAGAAATCAAGAAATTCCTGACCCCGGGGTCAGGAAAACCTCACGGGGTGAGCGTGGCGGAATTAGGCCGAATGGAAAAATGAACACCGCCATGAGTTTTGGGGTGGAATTTAAGGGTTAGGTGTGCTTTTGCATGCTGGATTTGGGACGGCACAATTTTTACCCCAGGAATCAAAAAATTCAAGACCCCGGGGTCAGGAAAACCTCACCTGGTGAGCCGGGCGGAATCAGGCCGAATGCAAAAATGAACACCGCCATGAGATTCGGGGTGGAATGTAAGGGTTAGGTATGCTTTTGCATGCTGGATTTGGGACGGCACAAATTTTGGCCCAGAAATCAAAAAATTCCTGACCCCGGGGTCAGGAAAACCTCACGGGGTGAGCCGGGCGGAATCAGGCCGAATGCAAAAATGAACACCGCCATGAGTTTCGGGGTGGAATGTAAGGGTTAGGTGGCCTTTTGCATGCTGGATTTGGGACGGCACAATTTTTGGCCCAGAAATCAAAAAATTCCTGACCCCGGGGTCAGGAAAACCTCACGGGGTGAGCCGGGCGGAATCAGGCCGAATGCAAAAATGAACACCGCCATGAGATTCGGGGTGGAATGTAAGGGTTAGGTATGCTTTTGCATGCTGGATTTGGGACGGCACAAATTTTGGCCCAGAAATCAAAAAATTCCTGACCCCGGGGTCAGGAAAACCTCATGGGGTGAGCCTGGCGGAATCAGGCCGAATGGAAAAATGAACACCGCCATGAGTTTTGGGGTGGAATTTAAGGGTTAGGTGTGCTTTTGCATGCTGGATTTGGGACGGCACAATTTTTACCCCAGGAATCAAAAAATTCCTGACCCCTGGGTCAGGAAAACCTCACGGGGTGAGCCGGGCAGAATCAGGCCGAATGCAAAAATGAACACCGCCATGAGTTTCGGGGTGGAATGTAAGGGTTAGGTGTCCTTTTGCATGCTGGATTTGGGACGGCACAATTTTTGGCCCAGAAATCAAAAAATTCCTGACCCCGGGGTCAGGAAAACCTCACGGGGTGAGCCGGGCGGAATCAGGCCGAATGCAAAAATGAACACCGCCATGAGATTCGGGGTGGAATGTAAGGGTTAGGTATGCTTTTGCATGCTGGATTTGGGACGGCACAAATTTTGGCCCAGAAATCAAAAAATTCCTGACCCCGGGGTCAGGAAAACCTCACTGGGTGAGCCGGGCGGAATCAGGCCGAATGGAAAAATGAACACCGCCATGAGATTCGGGGTGGAATGTAAGGGTTAGGTATGCTTTTGCATGCTGGATTTGGGACGGCACAAATTTTGGCCCAGAAATCAAAAAATTCCTGACCCCGGGGTCAGGAAAACCTCACGGGGTGAGCCGGGCGGAATCAGGCCGAATGCAAAAATGAACACCGCCATGAGTTTCGGGGTGGAATATAAGGGTTAGGTATGCTTTTGCATGCTGGATTTGGGACGGCACAATTTTTGGCCCAGAAATCAAAAAATTCCTGACCCCGGGGTCAGGAAAACCTCACGGGGTGAGCCGGGCGGAATCAGGCCGAATGCAAAAATGAACACCGCCATGAGATTCGGGGTGGAATGTAAGGGTTAGGTGTGCTTTTGCATGATGGATTTGGGACGGCACAATTTTTGGCCCAGAAATCAAAAAATTCCTGACCCCGGGGTCAGGAAAACCTCACGGGGTGAGCCGGGCGGAATCAAGCCGAATGCAAAAATGAACACCGCCATGAGATTCGGGGTGGAATGTAAGGGTTAGGTATGCTTTTGCATGCTGGATTTGGGACGGCACAAATTTTGGCCCAGAAATCAAAAAATTCCTGACCCGGGGTCAGGAAAACCTCATGGGGTGAGCCTGGCGGAATCAGGCCGAATGGAAAAATGAACACCGCCATGAGTTTTGGGGTGGAATTTAAGGGTTAGGTGTCCTTTTGCATGCTGGATTTGGGACGGCACAATTTTTGGCCCAGAAATCAAAAAATTCCTGACCCCGGGGTCAGGAAAACCTCACGGGGTGTGCCGGGCGGAATCAGGCCGAAAGCAAAAATGAACACCGCCATGAGATTCGGGGTGGAATGTAAGGGTTAGGTATGCTTTTGCATGCTGGATTTGGGACGGCACAAATTTTGGCCCAGAAATCAAAAAATTCCTGACCCCGGGGTCAGGAAAACCTCACGGGGTGAGCCGGGCGGAATCAGGCCAAATGCAAAAATGAGCACCGCCATGAGATTCGGGGTGGAATGTAAGGGTTAGGTGTCCTTTTGCATGCTGGATTTGGGACGGCCCAATTTTTGGCCCAGAAATCAAATAATTCCTGACCCCGGGGTCAGGAAAACCTCACGGGGTGAGCCTGGCGGAATCAGGCCGAATGCAAAAATGAACACCGCTATGAGTTTTCGGGTGGAATTTAAGGGTTAGGTGTGCTTTTGCATGCTGGATTTGGGACGGCAGAAATTTTGGCCCAGAAATCAAAAAATTCCTGACCCCGGGGTCAGGAAAACCTCACGGGGTGAGCGTGGCGGAATTAGGCCGAATGGAAAAATGAACACCGCCATGAGTTTTGGGGTGGAATTTAAGGGTTAGGTGTGCTTTTGCATGCTGGATTTGGGACGGCACAATTTTTACCCCAGGAATCAAAAAATTCAAGACCCCGGGGTCAGGAAAACCTCACGGGGTGAGCCGGGCGGAATCAGGCCGAATGCAAAAATGAACACCGCCGTGAGATTCGGGGTGGAATGTAAGGGTTAGGTATGCTTTTGCATGCTGGATTTGGGACGGCACAAATTTTGGCCCAGAAATCAAAAAATTCCTGACCCCGGGGTCAGGAAAACCTCACGGGGTGAGCCGGGCGGAATCAGGCCGAATGCAAAAATGAACACCGCCATGAGATTCGGGGTGGAATGTAAGGGTTAGGTATGCTTTTGCATGCTGGATTTGGGACGGCACAAATTTTTGCCCAGAAATCAAAAAATTCCTGACCCCGGGGTCAGGAAAACCTCACGGGGTGAGCCGGGCGGAATCAAGCCGAATGCAAAAATGAGCACCGCCATGAGATTCGGGGTGGAATGTAAGGGTTAGGTATGCCTTTTGCATGCTGGATTTGGGACGGCACAAATTTTGGCCCAGAAATCAAAAAATTCCTGACCCCGGGGTCAGGAAAACCTCATGGGGGTGAGCCTGGCGGAATCAGGCCGAATGGAAAAATGAACACCGCCATGAGTTTTGGGGTGGAATTTAAGGGTTAGGTGTCCTTTTGCATGCTGGATTTGGGACGGCACAATTTTTGGCCCAGAAATCAAAAATTCCTGACCCCGGGGTCAGGAAAACCTCACGGGGTGTGCCGGGCGGAATCAGGCCGAAAGCAAAAATGAACACCGCCATGAGATTCGGGGTGGAATGTAAGGGTTAGGTGTGCTTTTGCATGCTGGATTTGGGACGGCACAAATTTTGGCCCAGAAATCAAGAAATTCCTGACCCCGGGGTCAGGAAAACCTCACGGGGTGAGCGTGCGGAATTAGGCCGAATGGAAAAATGAACACCGCCATGAGTTTCGGGGTGGAATGTAAGGGTTAGGTGTGCCTTTTGCATGCTGGATTTGGGACGGCACAAATTTTGGCCCAGAAATCAAGAATTCCTGACCCCGGGGTCAGGAAAACCTCACGGGGTGAGCGTGGCGGAATTAGGCCGAATGGAAAAATGAACACCGCCATGAGTTTTGGGGTGGAATTTAAGGGTTAGGTGTGCTTTTGCATGCTGGATTGGGACGCACAATTTTACCCCAGGAATCAAAAAATTCAAGACCCCGGGGTCAGGAAAACCTCACCTGGTGAGCCGGGCGGAATCAGGCCGAATGCAAAATGAACACGCCATGAGATTCGGGGTGGAATGTAAGGGTTAGGTATGCTTTTGCATGCTGGATTTGGGACGGCACAAATTTTGGCCCAGAAATCAAAAAATTCCTGACCCCGGGGTCAGGAAACCTCACGGGGTGAGCCGGGCGGAATCAGGCCGAATGCAAAAATGAACACCGCCATGAGTTTCGGGGTGGAATGTAAGGGTTAGGTGGCCTTTTGCATGCTGGATTTGGGACGGCACAATTTTTGGCCCAGAAATCAAAAAATTCCTGACCCCGGGGGTCAGGAAAACCTCACGGGGTGAGCCGGGCGGAATCAGGCCGAATGCAAAAAATGAACACCGCCATGAGATTCGGGGTGGAATGTAAGGGTTAGGTATGCTTTTGCATGCTGGATTTGGACGGCACAAATTTTGGCCCAGAAATCAAAAAATTCCTGACCCGGGGTCAGGAAAACCTCATGGGGTGAGCCTGGCGGAATCAGGCCGAATGGAAAAATGAACACCGCCATGAGTTTTGGGGTGGAATTTAAGGGTTAGGTGTGCTTTTGCATGCTGGATTTGGGACGGCACAATTTTTACCCCAGGAATCAAAAATTCCTGACCCCTGGGTCAGGAAAACCTCACGGGGTGAGCCGGGCAGAATCAGGCCGAATGCAAAAATGAACACCGCCATGAGTTTCGGGGTGGAATGTAAGGGTTAGGTGTCCTTTTGCATGCTGATTTGGGACGGCACAATTTTTGGCCCAGAAATCAAAAATTCCTGACCCCGGGGTCAGGAAAACCTCACGGGGTGAGCGGGCGGAATCAGGCCGAATGCAAAAATGAACACCGCCATGAGATTCGGGGTGGAATGTAAGGGTTAGGTATGCTTTTGCATGCTGGATTTGGGACGGCACAAATTTTGGCCCAGAAATCAAAAAATTCCTGACCCGGGGTCAGGAAAACCTCACTGGGTGAGCCGGGGCGGAATCAGGCCGAATGGAAAAATGAACACCGCCATGAGATTCGGGGTGGAATGTAAGGGTTAGGTATGCTTTTGCATGCTGGATTTGGGACGGCACAAATTTTGGCCCAGAAAATCAAAAAATTCCTGACCCCGGGGTCAGGAAAACCTCACGGGGTGAGCCGGGCGGAATCAGGCCGAATGCAAAAATGAACACCGCCATGAGTTTCGGGTGGAATATAAGGGTTAGGTATGCTTTTGCATGCTGGATTTGGGACGGCACAATTTTTGGCCCAGAAATCAAAAAATTCCTGACCCCGGGGGTCAGGAAAACCTCACGGGGTGAGCCGGGCGGAATCAGGCGAATGCAAAAATGAACACCGCCATGAGATTCGGGGTGGAATGTAAGGGTTAGGTGTGCTTTTGCATGATGGATTTGGGACGGCACAATTTTTGGCCAGAAATCAAAAAATTCCTGACCCCGGGGTCAGGAAAACCTCACGGGGTGAGCCGGGCGGAATCAAGCCGAATGCAAAAATGAACACCGCCATGAGATTCGGGGTGGAATGTAAGGGTTAGGTATGCTTTGCATGCTGGATTTGGGACGGCACAAATTTTGGCCCAGAAATCAAAAAATTCCTGACCCCGGGGTCAGGAAAACCTCATGGGGTGAGCCTGGCGGAATCAGGCCGAATGGAAAAATGAACACCGCCATGAGTTTTGGGGTGGAATTTAAGGGTTAGGTGTCCTTTTGCATGCTGGATTTGGGACGGCACAATTTTTGGCCCAGAAATCAAAAAATTCCTGACCCCGGGGTCAGGAAAACCTCACGGGGTGTGCCGGGCGGAATCAGGCGAAAGCAAAATGAACACCGCCATGAGATTCGGGGTGGAATGTAAGGGTTAGGTATGCTTTTGCATGCTGGATTTGGGACGGCACAAATTTTGGCCCAGAAATCAAAAAATTCCTGACCCCGGGGTCAGGAAAACCTCACGGGGTGAGCCGGGCGGAATCAGGCCAAATGCAAAAATGAGCACCGCCATGAGATTCGGGTGGAATGTAAGGGTCTAGGTGTCCTTTTGCATGCTGGATTTGGGACGGCCCAATTTTTGGCCAGAAATCAAATAATTCCTGACCCCGGGGTCAGGAAAACCTCACGGGGTGAGCCTGGCGGAATCAGGCCGAATGCAAAAATGAACACCGCTATGAGTTTTCGGGTGGAATTTAAGGGTTAGGTGTGCTTTTGCATGCTGGATTTGGGACGGCAGAAATTTTGGCCCAGAAATCAAAAAATTCCTGACCCGGGGTCAGGAAAAACCTCACGGGGTGAGCGTGGCGGAATTAGGCCGAATGGAAAAATGAACACCGCCCATGAGTTTTGGGGTGGAATTTAAGGGTTAGGTGTGCTTTTGCATGCTGATTTGGGACGGCACAATTTTTTACCCCAGGAATCAAAAAATTCAAGACCCCGGGGTCAGGAAAACCTCACGGGGTGAGCCGGGCGGAATCAGGCCGAATGCAAAATGAACACCGCCGTGAGATTCGGGGTGGAATGTAAGGGTTAGGTATGCTTTTGCATGCTGGATTTGGGACGGCACAAATTTTGGCCCAGAAATCAAAAAATTCCTGACCCCGGGGTCAGGAAAACCTCACGGGGTGAGCCGGGCGGAATCAGGCCGAATGCAAAAAATGAACACCGCCATGAGATTCGGGGTGGAATGTAAGGGTTAGGTATGCTTTTGCATGCTGGATTTGGGACGGCACAAATTTTTGCCCAGAAATCAAAAAATTCCTGACCCCGGGGTCAGGAAAACCTCACGGGGGTGAGCCGGGCGGAATCAGGCCAAATGCAAAAATGAGCACCGCCATGAGATTCGGGGTGGAATGTAAGGGTTAGGTGGCCTTTTGCATGCTGGATTTGGGACGGCACAATTTTTGGCCCAGAAATCAAATAATTCCTGACCCCGGGGTCAGGAAAACCTCACGGGGTGAGCCTGGCGGAATCAGGCCGAATGCAAAAATGAACACCGCTATGAGTTTTCGGGGTGGAATTTAAGGGTTAGGTGTGCTTTTGCATGCTGGATTTGGGATGGCAGAAATTTTGGCCCAGAAATCAAAAAATTCCTGACCCCGGGGTCAGGAAAACCTCACGGGGTGAGCGTGGCGGAATTAGGCCGAATGGAAAAATGAACACCGCCATGAGTTTTGGGGTGGAATTAAGGGTTAGGTGTGCTTTTGCATGCTGGATTTGGGACGGCACAATTTTTACCCCAGGAATCAAAAAATTCAAGACCCCGGGGTCAGGAAAACCTCACGGGGTGAGCCGGGCGGAATCAGGCCGAATGCAAAATGAACACCGCCATGAGATTCGGGGTGGAATGTAAGGGTTAGGTGGCCTTTTGCATGCTGGATTTGGGACGGCACAAATTTTGGCCCAGAAATCAAAAAATTA